>NC_045140.1:28673699-28681199 GCF_008831285.2 Nymphaea colorata | reverse complement strand
GACTTGTTAGTTTGCTTATTGCTGTTTTAGCCCGGGCTTAGACCCATCGTCCGTCTCGTGGTACCTCGGAGGCCGTAGGCCAAAGACACGACCACCGCGGGCCTAGCCGTCCTATTTGGGAAAGGGCGTGGTTTGTTCGTTAGTCGTGGTTTGATTGTGGCTTGTGAGTGAGTTGCGAGTGATTCTTGTATCGAACGCGTTTGTAAAGCCTCGCATCCGGTTTTAGTCTGATTGTAGTAGGATAAGCCGTAGCTAGGTTTTTGGAAAAGGGTAACCCGCACTTGTATTCCATTCCCTTGGGATTTTTTCGCCGGGGTCCTGTCCGGCCGGGTAGACCTTGTATTTAATTTGCTAGGATTTTTTTGGTTTTAGATTACCTCAAGGAGACTTGGGAACTAGGACTCGTGCTTGGTTCGCGCTTTCTAGCCGCAACTGGGTGAGTTCCTAACAATTGGTATCAGAGCTACCTTGGGGTATATTCCGTTGTTTGAGCACCCGAAGACTGAAGAATCGGCTTCACCAAAGGCAGCTTGTTCGGTTTTCTCGTCAGAGTGCAGATTAGGCAGTGGTTTTCTTGTTGGTATTTTGGTTTTCAGTCATTAGCCAGATTCGGTCTTCTAGTGTTCACGGTTTCCGTATATTAGTGTTGTTCTAGGCTTCGCTTGCTCACCTTTAGCAAGTGTAGGGCTGTACGCCTTGTACACCCGAGGGTAGCCAAGCTTGAGGTGCGTCGCCGAGACACCAGGTGGGTGTGGCGATTTAGGCTCCTTGAGCCCGGCCGAGAGCGAAGCGGGACTGCCGAGGCGCTAAGGCGTAGCGCGGCAGTAGGCGGGCCAACCCGTCTCCCTTGCCTTAGAACGCACGCGGCATCAGCGGCAGCGGCAGCGTGCAGAGGGCAGAGTCAGTTTAGTTAGGCCAGCGTAGCTTAAGAGTGGCAGTGTTACAGTTTTTGGATTTTAGGTCAGCGTAGTTTAGGTAACGTTACAGTGTTGCCTTGGCGATTTCAAGCCATCCACATGGCCAAATCCAAGAAGAACCTCAACGTTGAGGAAGGCACCGCCGATGAGGGCCAAACCGAGGCACCTCATCCCTCTGAATCCGTAGAGATTCAAGAACCCCTTGCCGGTCGCATCCTACAATTAGAGCGGGACTTTAACCGCTGGAAAAGAGAGATGCACAACATGGACCAGCAACGTAGAAATGAGGCCGTCCGTCGAGAGGAAGAACAACAACGTGAAACCAATGAGATGAAGGGCATGCTTAAAGCAATTACAGCCCACCTCAACATTGGTACAGATCGACCCACCTCGGACCCCTCCACATCAGGACGAGACAAGGGCAAGGGCAGATATGTGGAAGCGGATACACATGACGCTTCACATTTAGGCACCCCTCGTGAAGGTGCCGGAAGGGGCAGAATGCACCCACCGCCGGATCGCACTCAACAAGAGATGCGAAGTTCCTTCCAACAGCAACGCCTTGGAAATCATAGCCAAAGCCGAAGCTTTTATGGCTCGGAAGGAGAGGAGGGTGAATCTCCTCAAAGAGAACGAAGAAGAACCAATTCTCGTCAAGAAGAGAGAAGAACCCCCACGGTTAGATACGAGTTTCCGAAGTTTAAAGGGGAAGGTCTAAGAGAGTGGCTCTTCATGGCAGAGCGTTACTTTGTTTGCCATCGTATTCCGGAAGAGGAATGGATAGAGATAGCGGCCGCCAACACCACAGGCGAGGCCACTACCCAATATCTCTGGTTTGACCATAAAACTAGAGAACCAACTTGGGAGAAGTTCAAAGCAAGCTTCCAACTCCGATTCGGTGATTCCACCTATTTGGACTACGACGAAGACTTGAAGAAGTTAGTCCAAAGAACGACCGTGCCAGCCTACCACAAAGAATTCATCCGTTTGGCTAGCCGAGTCCAATGGACCGAGAAGGCGCTTATTGGAGCCTTCAAGGGTGGATTAAAACAAGAGGTTGTCCTAGAAATGAAAGTCCAGAACTATGACACCCTCGAAGAATGTTTTGCCATGGCGCGAATATGTGAAGAGCGCCTAGAGGAGAAGCGAGCCCTAAAAAGGACTCGCAAATTTGACAAGCAGAAGAAGAAACCGGCGTTCTCTTCTAGCTCACGGCCCAGGGGTAATGAATCAACTCCCTACCCACCTCGACGGGAGTTCAGGGCCGATACAAGAGCTGGTAGGAACCCCCCTACCCGCTATCTCACACCGAAGCAAATTGAAGAGTATAGACGAAAAGGCTTATGCTACCGTTGTGAGGCCAAATGGGATAAGAACCATCAATGCAAATCCTTCTTCCATGTAATGGTGGTCAGCGATCCCGAATACAGCAGCAGCTCGGATAGTGACTCATCCTCGAGTTCACCTTCCAGCTCTAGCTCCTCTTCTGAGCAAGAGGAGAGGACAAGGAGAAAGGCCAAGAGGCCGGAAAAGGCAGAAACGAAGAAAGAAGAGACTCCAAAAGCCGAAGGCAAACCCGAAGAGGGTGAGTCTCTTCACACCATGCAAGACCCCCACAAGCCCAACGCCATGCGAGTATTTGGGCGTATCAACGGGCAAAAAGTTTTGATTTTGCTTGATTGTGGAGCAACGAATAACTTCCTAACCGAGGAAGCGGCTCAAAGGTGCAATGTTGCCTTGCAACCAAGTAAACCCCAAACGATTGTCGTGGGAGGGGGCCACCGGCTGAAGTGCATGCACGAGGTTAAGGACATGGAGGTCACCATCAAGAAACGTACCTTCAAAGTTGACTCGTTGGTCATACCCTTGGATGGAGTCGACTTAGTCCTAGGCATGTCTTGGTTCTTATCGTGGAAAGATATCCACTGGGACGTCAAGAATTTCTCGATGACGTTCATTCCAGAGCTTGATGGGGAGCCCATCACGTTGCAAGGACTAGCCAGCACGACAAGTCCTAAGGCCGCCCTGCGTTGCCTCGACCAGGAGCAGCCCGCTTGCTGGGTCCTTACGCTAGCTACAGATGTTCCAGGATCGGACGAGACCATTGACGAACCGATCCCACCCTCAATTCAGAATGTGTTGAATAAGTTTCCCGAAATATTTGCGGAACCTAAAGGCCTACCTCCTCAAAGGGCCTATGACCACCGCATAGTACTCACGCAAGGAGCGGAGCCTGTAAACGTCAGGCCTTATCGGTATGGGTATAGTCAGAAGGCGGAAATTGAACGCCTCGTAAAAGAGATGCTCCATGATGGTATCATCCGTCCGAGCTGTAGTCCGTTCTCTTCCCCAGTCCTTTTGGTGAAGAAGAAAGACAACACGTGGAGATTTTGCATAGACTACAGAGCATTGAACGAGGTAACCGTCAAGGATCGGCACCCCATACCGGTCATAGATGAGTTGTTAGATGAGCTCACCGGCGCCACAATCTTTTCAAAGATAGACCTTCGCGCCGGCTATCATCAAATAAGAATGCAAGACGAAGATATATCAAAGACTGCTTTCCGTACTCACGATGGGCATTACGAATTCTTAGTAATGCCGTTTGGGTTAACAAACGCACCAGCCACCTTTCAGAGGTGCATGAACGACGTATTTCGGGAGCACCTACGCAGTTTTATTTTGGTCTTCTTTGACGACATTCTCATCTACAGTCAAAGTGAGGAAAAGCATCGGGAACACCTGAGCATAACGCTAAACATATTGAAGGAACATCAGCTTTTCGCGAAGATGTCCAAGTGTAGCTTTGGACAATCTTCCATAGGGTATCTCGGGCACATTGTGTCGCGAGAAGGGGTTCGGGCAGACCCCGAAAAATTGCAAGCCATGGAGAAATGGCCACTGCCCAAAGATCTAAAGGGTCTACGAGGCTTCCTTGGACTCACAGGGTACTACAGGAGGTTTATACAAGGATATGGAATTATCGCACAACCTCTAACCCAAATGCTAAAAAAGGGAGCTTTTCAGTGGACAGAGAAATCTAAGGTTGCATTTGACAAACTCAAGTCGGCCTTGATGACCGCTCCAGTTTTGACACTCCCCGACTTCACTAAGACCTTTACCATTGAAACCGATGCATGTGAAGTTGGCGTTGGGGCCGTACTCGGCCAAGAGGGTCATCCCATCGCATACATGTCAAAGGCCCTAACCAGTAGGGCGAAACCTTTCTCAACGTATGAGAAGGAGTTGCTTGCCATTGTAATTGCGGTGGAGAAATGGCGTCCCTATCTGATTGGACGCAGATTCATAGTAAGGACCGATCAGAATAGTTTGAGATACATGCTTAAGCAACGTGTATCCACCCCCACACAACAACGCTGGTTAGCTAAGCTTTTGGGGTACGATTTCGAGATCGAATACAAAAAAGGTCCTGAAAATAAGGCAGCGGATTCCCTATCACGCCTTACCGAACAATTCATGACACTGTCAGTGGTGGAAACCAACTTATGGGTACGATTGGCCAACGATCAAGATAATGACCAATCGACCAAATTACTTAAGGCTGCAGAAAAGCAGAATCCGGGTTCCATCCCTTTACATTCGGTGAAAGGGGATCTTCTTTTTAGGAAGGGTCGGGCCGTTGTCCCTCCTAATTCAGAGCTGAAACGAGAGCTTCTGCAGCACTTCCATGACTCGCCTGCTGCAGGACACGAAGGGGTCGCTAAGACCGTGAGTAGAGTCAAGGCCCAGTTCTGGTGGCGAGGACTGAAGGCCGATGTGCAAAGGTACATCCGTCAGTGCAAGATTTGCCAAAGGGAGAAATACGAGGCAATCAAACCTCCAGGTCACCTAAATCCACTCCCAATTCCTACAAGACCATGGACGGATATCACCATGGATTTCATTGATGCTATGCCTCGCTCAGAAGGAAAAGAGGCAATACTAGTTGTGGTTGATAGGCTGTCTAAATACAGCCACTTTGCACCATTGCCACGACTGTACCAAGGGCCAATGGTGGCTCACGTCTTCCAGGAGTACGTTGGAAAACTCCACGGGATGCCTCAGACGATCATCTGCGACAGAGACTCTATTTTTATGAGCGCGTTCTGGAAGGAATATATGAAGACGTTAGGTACAGAACTTCGGTTCAGCACTGCCCATCACCCGCAAACCGACGGGCAAAGCGAGATTGTGAATCGGTCTCTCGAGACTTATCTCAGATGCTTCGCGGGAGAAAGACCTAATTCATGGGTCAAATACTTACCCTGGGCCGAGTGGTCTTACAACACGAGTTGGCACTCGTCGACAGGGATGACTCCCTATGAGGCAGTCTACGGTTTTCCACCTCCGGCCATTCCAGCTTACGAAGGAGGTAGCGCCTTAGAGGATAATGTGGACTGCGAACTGCGCACCAGAGAGGAGGTCCTTAACTCCTTAAAACAGAATTTGATTAAAGCGCAGAATCGAATGAAGCAAGTCTACGATAAAGGTAGACAAGACCGAGCATTCGAAGAAGGGCAGTACGTATGGTTGAAGAGGCTTCCTCTGAAGCAGAAGTCTCTAATGGGGCAGCCATACTCGAAACTTCTGCCGCGTTACTATGGGCCATATCCCATATTACAGAAAGTCGGCAAGGCCGCATACCGATTGGGATTGCCCAGAGAGGCACAAGTCCACCCTGTATTTCATGTCTCTCGCTTGAAACCACATCAAGGCGAGATACCGACTACCGTGGAACATGTGTCGGACCAGTTGCCGACGCCTTACAGAATTTTAAAGCACAGATATACAAGAAGGCAAGGCAGAACAAGGCATGAAGTATTGGTCGAGTGGGAAGGCCCCGACCAAGGAACCTCTTGGGAGGAATTTGGGTCAGTTGCTCATCGTTTTCCCTCTTCCAGCGCTCGAGGACAAGCGCAAGGTAGGGAGGGGGAATCTGTTACGGACCTACCAGATGGTCCAGACCCAGGCGAGGCCGAACAGCCCGAGCCAAGCATTAGGCGTAGAAGAGCGTCAGATTTGTGGGCTCGGTCCTTGCATCAGTTAGCCGAGGAAACTCCCAAGGAGGCTAACGACGCACCAGGTCAGGTTGCAGTGGGAGGAGCGGGAGGAGCAGCCAAGTCCGCAATGGTGCTCGAACAGGATGAACCTCAGGGTCACACTGAACCAGTAGTAGAACTCACCGAGCGTAGGCTAGACGCACCCATACCGAGTTCGACTTTCTCAACCCGCGAGGTCGTCTAAGACCAAAGGTCTTAAGCGAATGGCTCGGTCAACCAGACCGAGCCCTTATACTCCAAATGCGAAGTGAGGGCGTTTACCCTCACGAGGTCCCCCTCCTTGGGCTCGCAAGGTTCAAGGAGTCGTTTTAGCACTTAGGCGATTATTTTAACTTTAGTACTTAGCTTTTGTTAACTCGTTTTTACTTGGCGCCTTTGAGATTCGAAGTCAAGACCTAAGCCGGCGGGTTGTGCCGAGCGCCTTGAGTTTTTTTTAGATTTTGGGTTTGGATCCGCGCGTGATAATCCCGGATCACTTTCTCTTTGTATATATTGTATTGGATCCTTTGTAATTGCATCTAAGAAATCGAATTTTGGCTCATTGCGAGTTTTGGCTCTCTCTCCTCTTCGAGGACTCCATCTCTTCGACCCCCTCTCTCTATCCGAGTTAGGAGCGTCTCCACCCATCGAATCCCCTTGCCCCCGTCGTCCGTGTTGACCTCGGCCTCAAGGAAGACAAACCAGGCGGATCCCCTCCCACCGGCGGTGATCCCTCCTCGTCCACGCTTGCCTCTACGAAGAAGATCAACAGCCCGAACATTGGTGCCTTCCCCTTGAACACGAAGGAGAAGAAAGGCTGAGTTCGGCACAAGAGAAGATCGAAGCCCCCAAAGCTTCGATTCGACGGCTTATCAAGGTTAGTACTCGGATCATTGAACTCTTCCATTCGGCTTGGAGTTGTTCGCTTCCGGAGCCTCACCCGCGACCTAAGCCCCTTGCTCGGCATACCCGAGTGACTGGTTTGAGGATCTACGGTGCCCCTCCCTTGGTGCACTCTCTTCCCCGCTTGGAATCGGTTTTCTATCCGTAGGAACCAACCCAAGCCACCCCTCACGGTTCACGACGGCTGTATCAACAAAAAGATCAATTCCACCGTCGGCTCCAAATCGAAGTTGGCAAGAAATCCAGTGGCCTTAAGGATTCATATTCACGGTTCAATATCGAGGTTTGGTCCCATAAACTACTGCATTGGAATCGCCTCTTCGTGCTGATCAACATAGTCAAATTTGGGCAAATTCGGCCCGTGAGAAGATAGAAATCGCCTCGGCCGGAATTCTGGTCGGAGCTGAGACGCCGCTGCAACTTCCGGCGTCAACCATTGTTCCCGGCGTGAAGGACAGTCCTGCCCCTCCGCCATCGAAGGCCCCTGCAGATTCGAGAAGGGCACCAGCGTCATTTGGACGAGGAGCTAACCCTAGCCGCGGCGCGTGAAGAAACGCGTCTCCCTTGGCCGCCGGTCCCGAATTGGTAAGTCTTCCTACCGCGCATCTTGGCCCTCCGTTCCTACACGTGTCCCTCATCTG
>NC_045140.1:28656199-28668699 GCF_008831285.2 Nymphaea colorata | reverse complement strand
AGTCTAATCTTGTCCCTTGCCTCTGCCACGTGTCCTCCATACGAGCCATCTCCCTCAACCCGAAAACCAGTTATTTCCTAAGAGTTCCACTTCGAGCAAGTTTAGGAAAGTGCCCCCCTAGTTCGTAGGATACACCTCCCCACCTCATCCCACTTTACTTGTTGCTCGGTCTTCTCCCTTGTCGCATGAAGTTGTGGCCTCACATCTGGCCACGTGTCAAGATCTAAAGGACCACGACCCAGCACCCCCTCCACCTCGTCGAGTTACTTTTCCCCTTTGCGTTCCCGTCTCGCCACCTCACCAATTGCCTTCCCCACTTAGTGCGCCACTTCCCCAACTCGCGCCCCCTTTTCCTAACTTTTAGGACAAGTCCCCTTAAGACTCGCACAACTCCTTGCCCACCTTTCCACTTCGCCAAACCGCAGCAGTTCTCCACCCTTCATCTGTCCACGTGTCGCCATCTCCCCTTCTTCGAAGCCCACTAAGCTACATCGTGTAGCTATCTCCCCTTTTGCCCGATTCTAGTCTAGGTTCATCCCCCTTCTCTTTAGGAAAGCATTTTACCTTTCCCTTGTTGATAGGCACCCCCTTAGCGCACTCTAGCTGACCCGTTCATCTTGCCAAGTGGCGAGCATCCAGGCCTTCACCTACTCGACCTAACCCACTTGGTCCTAACCCAGCTAGACCTTGATCTAACCTAACCTAGTCAACCCATTGTGGTCTTGACCCAAGTTGACTAAACCCCACCTGACCTAGCCCAGTAGGAACTCGGTCAATCCCGAGCCACCTTAGGTTGAACCCAGTTGACTCGAGTTTATCTCGAGTGACATTTGGTCCAGACCCACCCGAGCTCACTTTGTGACCTCTCTCCTTCTCCAGCCAACTCGCTAAGTCCCAACGCCCGAGCCTTGTCTTAGCCTCCCTTGCTATCTCTTCTAACTCTCGGCTTAGCCTACCAAGTAACTAGGTTATCCCTCTTCTGCACCTAAGCTCTGTTCCCTCTGGCCTACCCGAGCCCTTAACCTCACTTCACTTAACCAGCCTACCCGTAGAGCCCCGCCCGTCCAAGCCAACCCGACCTTAGCTAGGGACTAGGAACAGCCGGAGACGCTAGCCGCTTGATAGCCGTCGTCGGCCAGCACCTCGGCCACCCGCGCCGTCGCCGGCACTCCCTGTCGACAACCGTGGTCGAGCCACTCCAGCGCCAGGTAGGTAGGCACTGCCGCAAGGCTTTCGCCCCCCTCGGCCGCGCCGCATCCCGCAGGCGCATCTCAGGCGACAGGCGGTCGCCTCCTCCTTCCGTCAGCACCGCGGCATCCAGCCCGCGCCTCAGGTGACAGGTGGTCGCACAACCTCGTCGGCACTCTGTCTGTCTGCCCGGTCGACAGCAAGCTCGTCTAGGCTACTCGTCCGCAGGTTCGCCCACAACAGCAGCCGACTGTTCTCGGCAGCGCACTGCCCGTCAGCGCCGACAGCAGGCGGCTGTCTCGGCCAGTAGTCTGTCCACGTCGTCCGACAGCAGGAGGCTGTCCAGGCCGCGCGCTTCACGCCGGCCCGTGAGCTGCAATACCCGGGGCTTAGGTATTCTACCCCGTGGTCTCTCGGCACAGCCAAGGCAGCGCCTTGGTCGGTAACGCTCTCCAGCCTTTGTAGATTCGGGGAGGGTGTTCATTCTGTTTTTGCACTAGGATTTCATCTAGTTTATTTAATTTGTTGTTTTAGCCCAGGCTTCGGCCAAGCTCCTCACTGTGGCACCTCGAGGGTCTTATTGCCCGAGACACGGTCGCAAGGAGCAGACCTACCCATTTGCTTTCGTTGGGTGTGGTTTGTCCGTTAGAAGTGTTTGCATGGTTTGGTGTGTTTGTGAGTGAGTTGAGAGCAATCTTTGTATCGCTTGCGTTTGTACTAGCCTGTAACCCCTGTAGTTGTTTGTAGTAGGTTATTCCTTAGTTAGGTTGGGAAACTTAACCCTGTGTAACTTTGTCCTAGGGGTTGTTGCGCCGGGGTTTGTCCGGCCGGGTAGATTAATTGTATTAAATTTTATTTAGGAATTTTGGTTTTTAGGTAGTACTCAAGTCGGTCTTGGCAGTAGGAGCGTCTTGGTTAGGAAATTCTGGCCTAATCGGGACGAGTCCTAACAATTGGTATCAGAGCCAACTTGAGACTAGAACTGTCAGTCTGAGCACCCGACCTACGAAAAAGTCAGCTTCAGAAGGTACTTCAAACGGCAGAAATTTAGAGGTATCAGTTTCGGGTCTTCTTGTCAGGGTATTTCAGTTTTTTAAGTCGTTAGAAAAGTATAGGTTTCACGGCTTCCAGCATTATATTGCGTAAGTTCTAGGCTACGCTTGCTCGAATTTAGCAAGTGTGGGGTTGTACACAACGTACACCCGAGGGCAGCTAAGCTCGAGGCTCGTCGTCGAGACACCAGGCGGGTGTGACGATTTAGGCTTTTAAAAGCCCGGCCGAGAGCGAGGTGAGATTGCCTAGGCGCTAAGGCGTAGCGCGGCTTTAGACGGGCCAACCCGTCTCCCTTGCCTTAGGACTCACGCGCGGCAGCTCAAGCAGTGGCAGCGGCAGCGTGACAGAGTCGACAGTCTAGGTTAGATTAAGAGTGGCAGTTGTGTCAGACTTTGGATTTCAGTTAGGTTAGTTTTTGATTTCGCAAGTTAAAATGGGAAAATCAAAAAAGAATGTTAACTCAGATGAGCCCGTGCTTGAGGAGAATCCTCATGACACTCCCGAAGAGGCTCAGCCATCACAGAGAGGCCAAGTGCCCGACTATGCTTTAGGACGCATCCTAAGCATAGAAAAAGAATTATTACAGATGCGTACCGACATGGCTAAGGTAGAGAACTTGAGAAAGAAAGAAATGGACCGTCAAAATGCAGATAGACAAAAAGAAATGGATGAGATACGGACCATGTTCCGTCAAATGTCTACCGCCCAAACGCAGGCCATAGTCGCGGAAAGGACCACTCAGGGTCCGAATGCACAGAGAGGGAAAGGTTTGTTAGCAGTACCTGGCTATCAAACCGACACTGAGATCAATCCCAACAACATATCTCATGTTGGGACAAGTACAGAAGGGGGTAGGCTCATGCGTCCCCCACAAGACAGGTACCAACAAGAGCCCTATAGCGAATACTACAGGACTCCTCGTGGCCCACGGATAGGCCAAACTCTTCAAAACCCAATGTACGAATTATCTGATGGTGAAGATGAATCACCCCTTCGCCCAAGGAGAACTCGAAGAGAACCACCTCGTCTAGAAGAAAGACGTACACCATCCGTCAAGTACGACTTTCCAAAATTCAACGGAGAGCACCTCAGAGAGTGGTTATTCATGGCTGAACGCTTCTTCATGTGCCATCGTATTCCACAAGAAGAATGGATAGAAATCGCTACAGCCAACATGACTGGCGAAGCGACCACCCACTATCTTTGGTTTGAGCACAAAACAGTCGATCCCACTTGGGAAAAGTACAAGGCTAGTTTGCAGCTTCACTTTGGAGAATCCACGTTCATCGATTATGACGAGGACCTCAAAAATCTAGTCCAAACTTCGAACGTGCCCACCTATCAAAAGCAGTTCGAAAGACTAGCTAGCATGGTACAATGGCCCGAGAAGGCTCTAATCGGAGCATTCAAAGGAGGCCTTAGAAGCGATATCAAACGCGAGATGAAGATACATCGTTTCGATCATCTCGAAGAATGCTTCGCTATGGCCCGACTGTATGAAGAGCGAATTGAAGAGAGAAAAGAGGAAAAGCGAGAGAAAAAGGCTCGCAGGGCTGACAAACAGAGGAAGAAACCTTCCTTCTCCTCTGCTTCTCGAACCAAATTCAGAGAGAACAAAGGAAGGGAATTAGTTCCCTACAACAGAGGGAACGAGTTCAGGCCACACCCACGTCCAGGCCGTGAACTACCTACCCGTTACTTGTCCCCTAAACAAATTGAAGAATACAGGAAGAAAGGCCTGTGTTTCAGATGTGAGGGCAAGTGGGAAAAAAATCACCAGTGCAAAGCACTTTTTAATATAGTGGTGATTGATGAGCCAGAGACCAGCTCTAGCTCCGAAAGCGATTCCTCCTCCAGTTCTGAGTCAAGCTCCTCGTCTGATGAGGAAATCCTAGTTAGAAGAAAAGGCAAGAAAATTGAGCCTAAAGAAACGCATCAAGAAGAGACACCGACCAAAGAAGAGAAATCAGAAGAGGTCGAATCTCTTCATTCAATTCAAGACCCCCATAAGGCAAATGCCATGCGTGTTTTTGGTCGTATCAATGGCCAAAAAGTCTTAATATTGCTCGACAGCGGAGCCACCAACAACTTCCTTACAGAGGAAGCCGCTGAAAGGTGTAGAATCACACTCACCGAGAGCAACCCACAAACTATCATCGTGGGAGGGGGACTAAGGCTCAAGTGCATTCACGAAGGAAAAGGCCTTGACGTGTCCATTAAAAAGAAAACTTTTAAAGTTGACTGCCTCGTCATTCCGCTTGAAGGAGTCGACTTAATTTTGGGCATGCCATGGTTTCTAACATGGAAAGATATTCATTGGGACGTAAAGAACTTCTCTATGACTTTCATTCCTGAAGGAGAAGAGGAATCGATAACGATTCAGGGACTTGCCAGCTCCACGCGTCCCAAAACAGCACTAAGGTCCATTCAACATGACCAACCAGCGTGTTGGGTTCTTACATTGGCAACGGATGTACCTTTCTCCGAAGAGAAGGTGGAAGAACCAATTCCACCTATGATTCAATCGGTCTTAGACCGATTTCCAGAGATTTTTGATGAGCCCAAAGGCCTACCGCCAAAAAGGGCTTACGATCATCGAATCGTCCTTGCACAAGGTGCAGAGCCTGTCAACGTCAGGCCATACCGGTATGGGCACAGCCAGAAGGCGGAAATCGAACGCCTAGTCAAAGAGATGCTCGAAAGCGGCATCATCCGACCGAGTTGCAGCCCTTTTTCTTCACCCGTCCTATTAGTGAAGAAAAAAGACAACACTTGGCGGTTCTGTATAGATTACAGAGCGTTAAACGAGGTGACCGTTAAGGATCGGCACCCCATACCCGTCATTGACGAGCTACTAGATGAGTTAGCCGGCGCTACTATTTTCTCAAAGATAGATCTCAGAGCCGGATATCATCAAATTCGAATGTTTGACGAAGATGTATTGAAAACTGCGTTCAGAACACACGACGGGCATTATGAATTTTTAGTAATGCCCTTTGGATTAACGAATGCGCCAGCAACATTCCAACGGTGCATGAATGATGTGTTCAGAGCACACCTCAGAGATTTCATCCTCGTATTTTTCGATGATATTCTCATTTATAGCAAAGATGAAGAGCAACATCAACGCCATCTGGAGATTACTCTAGACATCTTGAAGGAGCATCATCTCTTCGCGAAGATGTCCAAATGCAGTTTTGGACAGTCTTCAATCGGATACCTCGGACACATTGTGTCTCGAGATGGGGTTCGGGCAGACCCCGAAAAGTTGCAAGCCATGGAGAAATGGCCACTGCCCAAGGACCTCAAGAGTCTGCGAGGTTTCCTAGGATTGACTGGGTATTACAGACGATTTATCCAGGGGTATGGAATCATTGCGCAACCCCTTACCCAGATGCTGAAAAAGGGATCCTTCTCGTGGACTGAGAAGTCAAGAGATGCCTTTGAGAAGCTAAAGGCAGCTCTGATGTCCGCCCCGGTACTAACTCTACCCGATTTTACAAAGACATTCACCATCGAAACGGACGCTTGTGAAGTCGGAGTAGGAGCGGTACTTGGGCAAGATAACCACCCCATTGCCTACATGTCAAAGGCCTTAACCAGCAGGGCCAAACCTCTTTCTACATACGAGAAAGAGCTACTCGCTATTGTTATGGCAGTGGAGAAATGGCGTCCATATCTGATTGGACGCAAATTTACGGTCAGGACCGACCAAAATAGCTTAAAGTATATGCTCAAACAACGCGTGTCAACCCCTACCCAGCAAAGATGGCTAGCAAAGCTATTGGGGTATGATTTCGAAATTGAGTATAAAAAGGGTCCTGAAAACAAGGCGGCTGATTCACTTTCCCGCTTGGCTGAACAATTGATGACATTGTCAGTAGTGGAAACGGATATTTGGGATCGGTTAGCAAACGAACAGCAGAATGATGAATCGCTGAGGCTAATCAAAGCTTCGATCCAGCAAAACCCGGGTTCCATTCCCTTCTACTCAGTCAAGGGAAACATTTTGTATAGGAAGGACAAGGCAGTAGTCCCTCCTATCTCTGAGCTTAAGCAGGAATTCCTGCATCATTTTCATGACACTCCAGCCGCAGGTCATGAAGGGGTCGCCAAGACCTTAAGCCGCATCAAAGCTCAGTTTTGGTGGAAAGGTATGAAGGCTGAAGTACAGGCCTATGTAAAGAAGTGTGTAGTGTGCCAGCGAGAGAAGTATGAGGCAATCAAGCCTCCAGGCCATTTGAATCCTCTCCCGGTACCTACAAAACCGTGGACCGACGTCACGATGGATTTCATCGATGCCATGCCTCGATCAGAAGGAAAAGAGGCAGTATTAGTAGTGGTCGATCGGCTCACGAAATATAGCCACTTCGCACCTTTACCACGGTTATATCAAGGGCCCCTCGTGGCCAACGTCTACCATGAGTATATAGGAAAGTTGCATGGAATGCCACAGTCCGTCGTCTGCGACCGGGACTCAATTTTTCTAAGTGCATTCTGGCAAGAATACATGAAGAACATGGGGACGAAACTAAATTTCAGTACCGCCCACCACCCTCAAACAGATGGGCAGAGTGAGATAGTGAACCGGTCCTTGGAGACCTACTTACGTTGCTTTGCGGGTGAACGACCAGCCACTTGGGTGAAATACCTACCCTGGGCAGAATGGTCGTATAATACAAGTCTGCACTCGTCGACAGGCATGACCCCTTACGAGGGCGTATATGGTTTTCCCCCTCCATCGATTCCACACTACGAAGGAGGTACTGCAGAAGACGACAGTGTTGACTGCGAATTGCGCACAAGGGAAGAAGTATTAGAATCCCTAAAACAGAACATTGTGAAAGCGCAAAACCGTATGAAGCAGGTATACGACAAAGGCAGGAAGGATCGGGAATTTGAGGTGGGTGACTACGTGTGGCTTAAGAGACTGCCTCTTAAGCAGAAATCCTTGATGGGTCAGCCGTATTCCAAACTGCTGCCTCGTTATTATGGACCTTATCCAGTGGTTCAAAAGGTTGGGAAGGCCGCCTACAGACTTGGCCTCCCCAGAACAGCATTGGTGCACCCTGTATTTCATGTTACGAGGCTGAAGCCTCATCAAGGGGATGTACCAACACTAATAGAGCAGGTCCCGGATAACTTGCCTACTCCCTATCGCATTCTCAAACATAGGTATGTCCAAAGACAAGGGAGGATGAGGCACGAGGTACTTGTGGAATGGGAAGGACCCGACAGGGGTACTTCTTGGGAAGAATTTGGGTCGATTGTTCATCGCTTCCCCTCTTCAAGCGCTCGAGGACAAGCGCAAGGTAGGGAGGGGGAATCTGTTACGGACCTACCCAGCGGTCCAGACCCAGTTGAGACCGAGCCCGCCGAATCTAGCAGAAGGAAGCGCAAGGCTTCTGACATTGGAGCTCGTTCTCTTCAATGTATTAAGGCCAGTCCCAGGAAGAGTCAAGAAGCACCAGAGATAGTTGCAGCGGGAGGAGTGGGAGGAGCAACTAGGTCGTCAACGGTGCTCAAACAGGTCCAGTCTCAGGGTGACACAGGTTCCAAGGTTAGACTCGCCGAGCTAGAATCGTCCCAGCCAAACGAGTCCACTTCACGCGACCCTTGAGACGTCCTAAGATCCAAGTCTTAGGTAAACGGCTCGGTCAAACCTGACCGAGCTCTTGAGTCAACAAACCGAAGTGAGGGCGGGTCCCCTCACAAGGTCCCCACCCTGGGTTCAAAAGATCCAGGGGCTCGAACCTTACCTTTGCGCGTGGGCACTAGGCCCGTTTTGCTTTATGAATAACAAGTAAATAAAGTTAGTCTTAGGCTTGTTAATAGTAGGATTCGAGGTAGGAACCTAGCCTAGCGGGTTGTGCTTGGCGTTTTGGATTTGGGGTCTTGGGTAGAGAGTGAGATCTGGATTGTAGACTCGTTCAAATAGGATTAGTATAAATACTTTTGGATCATTGTAATTGGGATCAAAGATTAAGGAATTGAAAGCATTTTGCGCAAGGCGCTCTCTCTCCTCCGTGCGAGGTTTGGCTCTCCCTCCTCATTCTCGAGGAACTCTGATTCTGAAATCAAAGCACAACTCCAGCCCGAGCGTTCGAGTGTGTGCCCTCTCATCCCCTCGCGCCCCCTTCCCACCGTGGCGTTTCTTCCTCTCTTGAAGCACTTGAAGCACCGGCGGTGAACCAGCTAACGCTCAAGTTGGACGGCTTGCGGCGGATTTTCTTCCTCACCGGCGGAGATCCCTCCCTTGTCCACGGCATTATCCCCCTTCAAAGCGTATTTCAGCAAAGTTCAGCGCCTTCTTCACGGTCACGGTGAGGTTGAGAGGCTGTTCTTGCAGCAGGGAAGATTGAATCCATTTCAGGATTCAATATCGACGGCAGTAAAGGTTAGTGGCTTGATTTCGTGTTTTCCTTGCGTTTTTAGGATTCCGGTCTAGGGGAGAGCACTCCCGAGGTTTCTGCTCTTTCTCGGTCTACCCGAGAACAGAGCGAGAGTTCTTAGGTGAAGACTCTCTAGGCGAAGTCCTAATCGCATTTGGAAGACACTGATTTCGGCGCTCTTTCCTTGCCAAATCAAGCGTGTGAGATTTGGAGAAACGGCCACGGATTGAGTTCGATCTCTCGGCCTGTTTCTGCATTTCTGTTCTTCGGTGCAGCAGAGCCGAATCTGCTAGTTGGAGTAATCGGGCCGCAGAAAACTATTTTTCGCATTCTAGTTGGAATCGCCCTCTCTCAATTATTGCGTTGGTCTTTCCCAAGCTCCATCCGATAGCGGAATAGAGGTCTTGGTTTCCTGCCGGGATTCTGCTGAATTCCGGCCAGCTCCACGTTGTTCTCTAGTCCAGCAGCCTAATCACTGTTGTATCTTGAGTTCCATCCGTGGGAAATTAGCGTGCTTAAGTTCATTAGATTCGCCGGTAAGGGAGTTCCGATATAGTCAATTTGGAGCCCATTCCGACGGTGGAATAGTGAGTTCGGCTGTCCGCCGAAACTCTGCTGCTTCTCCATTCCGCTCTGCATTTTCCGGCAGAACTCGTGACCCGAGGCGTGAAGGACAACATTGCCCTTGCTCCGGTGAAAGCTGTAGTGAAGACGACGAGGACACCTTGGTCAATTTGGGAGGCGTCGCTCAAACCGTGCCACCGGTCGCACCAAGCTCGAACTCACTCGACTTCGGCTGAGCCAGGTAAGTCTAATCTTGTCCCTTGCCTCTGCCACGTGTCCTCCATACGAGCCATCTCCCTCAACCCGAAAACCAGTTATTTCCTAAGAGTTCCACTTCGAGCAAGTTTAGGAAAGTGCCCCCCTAGTTCGTAGGATACACCTCCCCACCTCATCCCACTTTACTTGTTGCTCGGTCTTCTCCCTTGTCGCATGAAGTTGTGGCCTCACATCTGGCCACGTGTCAAGATCTAAAGGACCACGACCCAGCACCCCCTCCACCTCGTCGAGTTACTTTTCCCCTTTGCGTTCCCGTCTCGCCACCTCACCAATTGCCTTCCCCACTTAGTGCGCCACTTCCCCAACTCGCGCCCCCTTTTCCTAACTTTTAGGACAAGTCCCCTTAGGACTCGCACAACTCCTTGCCCACCTTTCCACTTCGCCAAACCGCAGCAGTTCTCCACCCTTCATCTGTCCACGTGTCGCCATCTCCCCTTCTTCGAAGCCCACTAAGCTACATCGTGTAGCTATCTCCCCTTTTGCCCGATTCTAGTCTAGGTTCATCCCCCTTCTCTTTAGGAAAGCATTTTACCTTTCCCTTGTTGATAGGCACCCCCTTAGCGCACTCTAGCTGACCCGTTCATCTTGCCAAGTGGCGAGCATCCAGGCCTTCACCTACTCGACCTAACCCACTTGGTCCTAACCCAGCTAGACCTTGATCTAACCTAACCTAGTCAACCCATTGTGGTCTTGACCCAAGTTGACTAAACCCCACCTGACCTAGCCCAGTAGGAACTCGGTCAATCCCGAGCCACCTTAGGTTGAACCCAGTTGACTCGAGTTTATCTCGAGTGACATTTGGTCCAGACCCACCCGAGCTCACTTTGTGACCTCTCTCCTTCTCCAGCCAACTCGCTAAGTCCCAACGCCCGAGCCTTGTCTTAGCCTCCCTTGCTATCTCTTCTAACTCTCGGCTTAGCCTACCAAGTAACTAGGTTATCCCTCTTCTGCACCTAAGCTCTGTTCCCTCTGGCCTACCCGAGCCCTTAACCTCACTTCACTTAACCAGCCTACCCGTAGAGCCCCGCCCGTCCAAGCCAACCCGACCTTAGCTAGGGACTAGGAACAGCCGGAGACGCTAGCCGCTTGATAGCCGTCGTCGGCCAGCACCTCGGCCACCCGCGCCGTCGCCGGCACTCCCTGTCGACAACCGTGGTCGAGCCACTCCAGCGCCAGGTAGGTAGGCACTGCCGCAAGGCTTTCGCCCCCCTCGGCCGCGCCGCATCCCGCAGGCGCATCTCAGGCGACAGGCGGTCGCCTCCTCCTTCCGTCAACACCGCGGCATCCAGCCCGCGCCTCAGGTGACAGGTGGTCGCACAACCTCGTCGGCACTCTGTCTGTCTGCCCGGTCGACAGCAAGCTCGTCTAGGCTACTCGTCCGCAGGTTCGCCCACAACAGCAGCCGACTGTTCTCGGCAGCGCACTGCCCGTCAGCGCCGACAGCAGGCGGCTGTCTCGGCCAGTAGTCTGTCCACGTCGTCCGACAGCAGGAGGCTGTCCAGGCCGCGCGCTTCACGCCGGCCCGTGAGCTGCAATACCCGGGGCTTAGGTATTCTACCCCGTGGTCTCTCGGCACAGCCAAGGCAGCGCCTTGGTCGGTAACGCTCTCCAGCCTTTGTAGATTCGGGGAGGGTGTTCATTCTGTTTTTGCACTAGGATTTCATCTAGTTTATTTAATTTGTTGTTTTAGCCCAGGCTTCGGCCAAGCTCCTCACTGTGGCACCTCGAGGGTCTTATTGCCCGAGACACGGTCGCAAGGAGCAGACCTACCCATTTGCTTTCGTTGGGTGTGGTTTGTCCGTTAGAAGTGTTTGCATGGTTTGGTGTGTTTGTGAGTGAGTTGAGAGCAATCTTTGTATCGCTTGCGTTTGTACTAGCCTGTAACCCCTGTAGTTGTTTGTAGTAGGTTATTCCTTAGTTAGGTTGGGAAACTTAACCCTGTGTAACTTTGTCCTAGGGGTTGTTGCGCCGGGGTTTGTCCGGCCGGGTAGATTAATTGTATTAAATTTTATTTAGGAATTTTGGTTTTTAGGTAGTACTCAAGTCGGTCTTGGCAGTAGGAGCGTCTTGGTTAGGAAATTCTGGCCTAATCGGGACGAGTCCTAACAACATCACTGCGGATGACGTTTTAGGAAGAACAGCATTAAAAAACTGCCCACCGGCGCCCGAAACGTACTGAGAATCCATAAAGCCGACGTAACGACAGAAATAACCAACGATCAGCACAAAAGCTGAGAGGCCAAAAGCCGCACGCCCAAGCCCTCCGCACACCATGCGGATGGGCTGCGTTAATGTCCTTAACAAGACGGCGTTCCACCAAAGCGGCAGCAATACAGAGACCAAACGTAGGGGCAAAACAAACTTAGCGTCAACCACACCAATATAACAAGCACATCACCCAAACGGTTCATGGCAAACCAAAACAGCCATGACGCCGATGGGAGACGCAGCCAACGCCACTCATGCGCCAAGACATCAGGCGCTTCCCAACGGCCGCCTTCACGCCGGCATAGCCATGCGGACAAGCGGAACTTGGGAGGCGCATAATGTTGAAACGCGAGATAGATTCTCGATCAAACCGAACCGTCGTGGAACAACCGATAAAAACAAGCAAGAAGCAAACAGCAAAGGCAACGGGGATCCGTCAAACCGAGCATCAATCTCCTACGCAGGTGATTTGGGCGATCGCTCCCGGGTAAAAGGGGCTAACGCGAAAATCACCTAGTCTACCATAAATGTTCCAGACCATTCGTGAATCCACTTGTGTACCTGATCCGGTCCCAAAGGACACCGCAGGCGCTGTCGGGGAACAGCGAGCACTGCAGGCCGAGGGCCAGGCAGGGAAGGACACGTTGCATAGCACCTGCCAAACAAAGGCCTTGACAGCAGTCGGAGGCCGAGAAGAAGGCAGTCGCACCGCGTGGACTACAAATGGCCCAGGCAAAACCGGACGCAGGAGAAGCTGAAAAGACAGCTACGGAAGCACGCGGAACCAAGAAAAAATGGCCGCTCGCAGTGAAGAAAGGG
>NC_045140.1:28631199-28641199 GCF_008831285.2 Nymphaea colorata | reverse complement strand
CTTTGTGAAGTTAACCCTAAGTTGTTAATGATTTTTGGACAAAGTTTCTAATAGAAACAGGTTTCTCTTCACCCGCGCGTTTCTTGCGCCTCCATCTTCTTCTTCCTCCTCATTTCTGTGTGAAGCATCTGAGGTTCTTCTCCAGCCTCCTCAGATTCATCAATGGCGGATTGGCAACCCGACATTATCCCACACCCTCCGCTGGTTTTCTCTACTAGGAGGTGAAACGAAGCAAGCAGCCGGCGGGTTGTCTTCTTCATCGTCTACCCGAGCAGAAGCAAAGGTGAATGCCGTGCGGACTCCTCAGCCACAGGGGTGTCGAGAGGCGTCATCCACCATCCGGAAGGCATTCTCCAGCCTTCGCGCAATGCCTACACGGCGGTGTGAAGATCTGAGATGCATTTGATCGTCCGTTCAGCAGAAATACAGCTAAGTGTGTTTTTCCAGCGTCATTTCCTCTTGTAGTGACTGTAAATCGCCTCCCCAATTCGTTTGTATGCCGTGGGATCCTTCTGGAATCCGTGAGGATGATCTGAAGAAGGATCGAAGCGAAGGAGGATGGGTTTGGGGGTCGTTTGGAGGATGATCGAGCCTCTTTTTGAGCATTCGGTTGAAACAGGCCTACCACAGCCAGTCTCAATCCGAGCTTAAATCGAAGGGTCAATCGGCCATAACTTTTGGGGGTTTTGATACTGTTCGCTTCCCACCGAACCAAGCTTTCTATAGGAAGTGGAATCGCGTCAATCCGTTCAGTATTGAGTGAGTTACGAGCTTGAGAAGTCGGAGTAGGTTCTGTCACGCAGTTCCGCCGACCAGTTCCTGTTTCCGGCGACATTTCCGGCGATCCAACCGTTGGATCTTCACGATTCCGGTGCCATTAGATTCCCAACATCCCTGAGATCATCTCCACCAACTTTGACGTCGATCGGACTGTAGATGGCGTTTCTGGAGGCGACGGTCTGAATCTGGCGGGAATCGGCGGCGAGCATCCCTGTTTCTCCGCCACAGGCGGCTGTAACCCAATATTCGCTTAGAACATTGGGAATGCAGCATCACCGGGTGATCTATTGACTTTAGCTTGTTCCAAATTTAATTATCTGTCGATTGCAAGTGGTTTCATCTCTTGATTTGATCGCATTGAGGCGGAGTGGCGATTTGAAGACCTGTGGCTGTTCTTCTGCACGACGGCTCTTCCTGAAACAGGCGACAGAACTACAGCGACTTTGAGGGATCAACGACTGGGGTCTAGACAGCTCAGATTCAGCTCAAATTTGGAGCGTCTACTCCTTGGCTAGTGGTCTTGCTACAGTCCAAATTTCAGGATTTTTGGAGGTGTCTATGAATTGTTATGATTTTTCCATCGAAGACCTCTCCAGCAGTCCTGAAGCTGTTCTGCGCCTGATACATTTCTGAACGAAGGACAGAACGTGCGCGATTTTCAGAGCTCAACGACCTGGCCTTAAACTCGTCGGATTTGGCTCAAACTTGGAGCGTCCACTCCTGAGGATGTCTACTTGTTGCTGACCAAGTTTGGGGATTTTTGGAGACTCCTGTGATTTTATACGAATTTTAGACTGGAGGCCACTCTCTGCCAGCGCCTGAACCTGTCTTCTTCGTTTTCCAGAACAGAGGCCAAGCCTCGACGCTACCCCGATCTCGTTTTCTTCGATATTGGGGAAACGAGTATCTCTGGTGATTTCAGCTCCTTGAATCCCTTGTTTTCCTTTGATTATATCCTGGATTTGATCGTGCTTGCACTTGTTTTGGCGGAGCATACCCCTGCTGCAACGAGGATGGGCTGCAACCTGTTAGCATAGACTGCAACAGTCCGTGAGCCGCAACCTTGGAGTTGAAGGGTGCTCGTCGACACCAGTTCGACGCCTGCTTCCCCCTTAACAGAATACAAAGAGGGGTTTAGATCGCATCTTGTGAGGCATTTCATACTTTGGCTCTGTTGTTCGATTACTGTTTTGCTGTAACAGTAATCCGTGCTTCCCTTGTTGCTGAGGTGAACCGTGAGCCATCAAGCGACCGGTGAGTTGGGGTCGTGGAGCTTGCTGTCCAGCTTGGGCGAGGAGGCATTTGCTGAGTACCGAGGCTTAGTTTCTGGTTTTCCAGCCTCGGTGGATAGCTCGGACTAGCTCCGAGGAGGTTTGTACCCTGTCCCACTATAGCACGGGGAGGGTGTTCTTGCTTACAAACCCGCCTACACGGCGCGCGGCATAGTGAGGTCCTCGGAGGCTCGTTCAGCCGACGACACACCTCCTTGCGGCTTGGCCACCTAGGGGTTGAGGGTGTGGTTTGTGCGCTTAGGCATGTATGTTTTTGATGAATGCTTGGATGTGAATGTGGTTGAGTGAGGTGAGCGTTTAAGTTGTATCGTCGCGGTTGTATTAAGCCTTGAGCCCCTTAGCATTCTTGTAGTAGGATTGGCTATTTGGGTTCGGGAAACACTCTTGTAATTCTGTCCTAACTTGGGAAATTAAGCCGGGGTTGCTGTCCGGCAGGGAAAGAGTGTAAAGTCTTCTTAATACTTAGCCTATTCGGAGCCTGCCCCAAGAGATCTTGGGAAGGGAGTTCGGCATTCGGCAGCGAGCTTAGGCAGTCCTAGCCGGGTTCCCACCAGTTTGGTATCAGAGCACCTTGGGGCTGATTGAGCAGCTATGGCAAAGAAGAAGAACCAAGAGTTGAGCAACAGGAAATGGAATTGGGCGTCGAAGATGCAGCCACCGAATCAGTTCATGAGGGCAGCGGAAGGAATGAATCAAACCGAGAAAAGTTCTCACGGATAGAAACCGAACTTGAGGAAATGAGAGTAAGAATGAGTCGGCAAGACCAGCCATCACGTGTGGAAGAGAGGTTGTCTCGCTTTGAGGAAGCTATGATTCGTATGACTGATAACTTCACGCAAATAAGTCACCAATTGGGTTTCTTAACCGGCCGAATGAATAAAATGGACCAATTGTCAGAAAGTATAGAAGGGCTAAATCAAAGAATGGACCGTATGGAAAGATCCGTTAATCATGGGCACAACCGAGAAGATAAGGGAAAAGGACCTTATGAAGAGCCTCACACATCATATCAAGCTCCCAAAGAGCATGCCGCATCGAGTTTTGGAGGGATTAAAATTGGAAAAGATAATCAAGTTCCACCCAAAACCAATGAAGCTCACATGGGAAATAAAAAGACCATGGGAGTTAACATGGCAACTTGTTCCAAACCACTGGTAGACAATGATTTTGAAGAAATTTCAGATGAAGATAGTGAGAGAATCGGACAAAGAAGTGAGAAAAAGAGGGGCCAAAGGAACATAGAACCCAGATCCAACATTCGGGTTGACTTTCCTAAGTTTGATGGCAAAAACGCCCAAGATTGGGTGATTAAAGCGGAGCAATACTTTGAGTGCCAAGAAGTTAGGGAAGACAAAAAAATTACAACGGCCATGATCTACTTTGAAGGGGCAGCTATGAGGTGGTATCGGTCGTACAAGAGGAAAAACCCGGTCATGGTATGGGAAACGTTTTCAAATGCATTACTCGCTCGCTTTGGAGTCTCGTCATATACTAACTATCATGTGGAGCTCATCAACATGAAACAAATCACTACCGTGGAGGAGTTTCAAGGTCGATTTGAGGACATGTCATGTATGGTTGGAGATTGGCCCGAACCCGCACTCATAGGTGCATTCATGTCGGGATTGAGAGAGGATATTAGAATTGAGATGCTATCCGAGGAACATGTAGATTTAGACAGTTGCTTTGCAAGGGCACGAGTTATGGAGGAAAAACTCCTCAAACGGGCAGCGTATGAGAAATTCTCTAAGACCGGAGGATTCAACCAAAACAAAGGGAATTTCAACAGGCCTACTCCTAAACCACAGCCACAAGGGTTTCCAAAGAGGGATACACGTCCAGCCGTTAGGGACAATGTTCTGGTTCGTTACATCACCGCTAAGGAGAGGGATGAAAGGTTCAAAGCCGGGCTATGCGTGTCATGTGAGGAAAAGTGGTTCAAGGGACACAAGTGTAAAAGGTTTCAGCTAATGGTGGTTGTAGAGGATGAGGACGAAGTTGAGGTTTCAATCCCAGTTGAGGAAGAGCAACCAGTAGAACAAGAGTGCCCAACGGAAATTGAGAAGGTGGATGGGGTTCTTCACTCCATGAGGGACCCAAACCGTCCTAAAGCAATGCGTGTTCTTGGAACCATTCAAGGGCACAGAGTCACAATCTTGCTAGATTCGGGAGCAACTCATAATTTTATGAGTTTAGAAACGGCCAAGGATAGCGGATGCACATTGGAAGATCAAGCACCACTCACGGTCTTGGTAGGAGATGGAACAAGGCTACCTTGCGTCCACATTTGCCGAAACATGGATATAACCGTGCAAGGGATCCCATACAAGATAGATGTCTTAGTTCTTCCGATAAAAGGGATGGACCTTGTTCTTGGTGTTGATTGGTTAGAGACACTTGGGGGAATCTACTGGGATTTCTCCAAAATGAAGATGAGATTTGAGAGGGAAGGAGGAGATCAAGTGACACTCGAAGGAATCCAGCCCAACTTGGAACCGAAGGCAGCCATCAAGGCTCTCGTAGCTCAACAGCCAGCCCTCTGGCTGATATCGTTAGCCACTGATGTACCTCCAAAAGGGACAGAGACCGAAGTCATTCCCAAGGAAGTTCAGCAAGTATTGGATGGTTTTGAAGATGTCTTTTCTGAACCTAAAGGGTTACCTCCTCCAAGATCATACGATCACAGGATCGTCCTATCAAACGGGGCAGAACCGGTAAATGTTAGGCCTTATCGTTATGGGTTTACACAGAAAACGGAGATAGAGAGATTGGTAAAAGAAATGATTGAAGGGGGAATCATTCGCCCGAGTAGCAGTCCCTTCTCCTCTCCTGTTTTGTTAGTCAAAAAGAAGGATGAAACTTGGAGATTTTGTGTTGATTATCGGGCACTTAACGAAGTCACGATTAAGGACCGCCACCCTATACCCGTCATTGACGAACTCCTTGATGAATTGGCGGGCGCTTCCATTTTCTCCAAGCTTGACTTAAGGGCTGGTTACCATCAGATACGCATGGATAAGCATGACGTACCCAAGACTGCATTTAGAACTCACGATGGGCATTATGAGTTCTTGGTCATGCCCTTCGGATTAACCAACGCCCCGGCTACATTCCAACGATGTATGAATGATATTTTCAGACCACATCTGAGGGATTTCATTCTAGTTTTCTTCGATGACATTCTGGTTTACAGTCGATCATTAGAGCACCACATTGTCCACTTAAGGAAGACACTACAAATTTTGAGGCAGAATGAACTCTTTGCAAAAGCTTCTAAGTGCAGTTTCGGTCAAGAATCAATCGGCTATTTGGGACACATAGTGTCCAAGGAAGGTGTTAGAGCTGATCCAGAAAAGCTCCATGCCATGGAGCAATGGCCTTTGCCAAAAGACCCGAGAGGAATGAGAGGATTTCTAGGTCTTACTGGTTACTATCGAAGGTTTATTCAAGGCTATGGATCTATAGCCTCCCCTTTGACGAAAATGTTGAAGAAAGGGGAGTTCACCTGGACGGATCACTCAAGGGAAGCATTCGTAAAGCTTAAGGCAGCAATGTTAGCCGCGCCCGTGCTAACCTTGCCAGATTTTTCACTTGATTTCGTGGTGGAGACGGACGCAAGCGACGTTGGTGTTGGGGCTGTCCTCAGCCAAAAGGGCCACCCAATAGCCTACATGTCCAAGGCTCTCACCCATAGGGCAAAGCCATTATCCACATATGAAAAGGAGTTATTTGCCATCGTGTTGGCCGTGGAGAAATGGAGGCCCTACCTCATCGGGCGCAAATTCATTGTGAGAACGGATCATAGTAGTTTAAGGTATATGCTCAAACAAAGGGTCTCAACGCCTACTCAACAAAGATGGCTCGCCAAGCTATTGGGTTACGATTTTACAATCGAATACAAGAAAGGAACCGAAAACTCGGCGGCTGATTCGTTATCGAGACTTGGAGAGCAATTTCTAACCTTGTCCGTTCTGGAAACCGATTTGTGGCAGCGATTGGTCATTGAGCAAGAGGCTGATGAAGGTTTGAGACTACTTAGAGCATCGGTTCAGCAGAATCCGGGATCAATCCCAAACCATGGCATGAAGGGGAACGTGCTTTACCGAAAGGGCAAAGCTGTGGTACCACGCGGTTCCTCCCTCAAAAAGGAGCTCCTATCACACTTTCATTGTTCAACCACCGCAGGTCACGAAGGCGTGGCCAAAACGCTTGCAAGGATCAAAACCCAATTTTGGTGGGAAGGTCTAAAAGGAGAAGTCAAAGAGTTTGTGAGGAGTTGTCAGATTTGCCAAAGGGAAAAGTATGAAGCAACCAAGCCACCCGGGCTGATGCACCCATTGCCAATACCTACAAAACCTTGGGCTGATGTATCAATGGATTTTATTGATGCAATGCCACGTTCGGAAGGAAAGGAAGCGGTGTTTGTAGTGGTGGACAGATTGACGAAATATGGGCATTTTGCCCCTCTTCCAAGACACTACAATGGGCCGTTGGTTGCCGGGATATACCAAGACTATGTCGGCAAACTTCATGGAATGCCGAGCACTATCGTTTGTGATAGGGATTCGATATTCCTTAGTGCGTTTTGGCGCGAGTATATGCGCATGGCTGGGACTTCATTGCATTTCAGTACAGCCCACCACCCGCAAACCGATGGGCAAAGCGAGGTGGTGAACAGGACACTAGAGACCTATCTGCGTTGTTTCGCGGGGGAACGACCGAACACTTGGGTTCGGTATCTTGCTTGGGCAGAATGGTCCTACAACACTAGTCTCCATTCCGGGACTAGTATCACTCCCTACGAGGCACTGTATGGGTGTCCTCCTCCACTCATTCCAAACTATGAAGTAGGGACAGCTCAAGATGATGAGGTGGACTGCACACTCCGTAATCGGGATGAGATCTTGACAGTTTTGAGGCAGCATATCGTAAGAGCCCAGAATCGAATGAAACAAACATATGATAAAGGCCGCAAAGATCGAGAGTTCAAGGTTGGGGACATGGCATGGTTGAAGAGGCTACCTATGCGACAAAAATCGTTGCTTGGACAGCCTTATTCCAAACTTTTACCCCGTTATTATGGGCCATTCCGGGTCTTGCAAAGAGTTGGCAAAGGAGCCTACAGGTTAGCACTACCACCCACCGCATTAGTCCATCCGGTCTTCCATGTAACTAGACTCAAGCCGCATTTTGGTCAGTTGCCAGAACTTATTGAACCTTTGCCAGATTTTCGGCCTAGACCGTATAGGATACTTCGTCACCGGCACCTGCAGAGAGAGGGGCGTCAGAGACATGAGGTTTTAGTTGAGTGGGACGGCCCAGATTCAGGTACATCATGGGAGCTATATGACAGGATTGTCCAGGATTTCCCAACTACTAGAGCTTGGGGACAAGCTCAGTCTCAGCGTGGTGGATCTGATACGGAACTCCCTAGGACTAGGCCGGGACTAGCCTTGATTGCTGCCGAATCCCATCAACTACCACAGGCCGATAGCGCTAAGCTTGTCTGCGCGAACCCTTTGTCGCCAGATGGGCATGAGAGACTTGGTAAGGGTGAGACTTGGCCACTGAGTGTAAGGGGCAGAGAGGCTTTACTAACTGTGAATGGTGCAGCTTGTAGCGCTAATAACGCCACACAAGGCCTAACGTCACACCAGGTAATCGTCGGAGGCATGCCACTGCCGGCCACAGGCGCAGCACAACTCCGGGGCACGGCCGAGCGCACAGCCGAGGGACATCGCCGACTACCGGGCATCGAGGACGCAGACGGGTGCCGCGCGCAGGAGAGCGTCGACGCTGGAGGTCACCTGGAGCATTGTGAGGTTGTAGCGAGCGAGGACGCTATCAGAGTGCACAGCGGAAACCTTAGAGAGGCTAACGAGCGGGCACCACCATCACCACTAGCAGCAGCAGCACTCGGGCGGGTGGCCGATCCTTGTTCCGAGGGTATCACGCACGGAGGTCATTCCAGCGAGGACAGCATTTTTCTTAGGGAGGCTAGCCGATGCAGTGAGCTGGAGTTGTCCGGGCCCAGCTGACCGACCTAGCCACACATGCCCAGTGGACCGAGACTGAGTTGGAGGAGTTTTCAGCCCCAAGCCGACCATTTCAGGCCGAGACGGAGTGATTACAGCATTACGGGTCAGTCGGAGCGGTTTTGACAGGATCCCGTCTTAGGACCCGATCCAAATCCAGCGTTTTTAGTAGGAACCGGTTTCATTTTTAGTTATGTTTCAGTTTTGTACCGACCCGGTTCGAGACATAGACCGAACCGAGTCATGCTACACTTTAAATAGTGTCTTTGTGAAGTTAACCCTAAGTTGTTAATGATTTTTGGACAAAGTTTCTAATAGAAACAGGTTTCTCTTCACCCGCGCGTTTCTTGCGCCTCCATCTTCTTCTTCCTCCCATTTCTGTGTGAACATCTGAGGTTCTTCTCCAGCCTCCTCAGATTCATCAATGGCGGATTGGCAACCCGACATTATCCCACACCCTCCGCTGGTTTTCTCTACTAGGAGGTGAAACGAAGCAAGCAGCCGGCGGGTTGTCTTCTTCATCGTCTACCCGAGCAGAAGCAAAGGTGAATGCCGTGCGGACTCCTCAGCCACAGGGGTGTCGAGAGGCGTCATCCACCATCCGGAAGGCATTCTCCAGCCTTCGCGCAATGCCTACACGGCGGTGTGAAGATCTGAGATGCATTTGATCGTCCGTTCAGCAGAAATACAGCTAAGTGTGTTTTTCCAGCGTCATTTCCTCTTGTAGTGACTGTAAATCGCCTCCCCAATTCGTTTGTATGCCGTGGGATCCTTCTGGAATCCGTGAGGATGATCTGAAGAAGGATCGAAGCGAAGGAGAATGGGTTTGGGGGTCGTTTGGAGGATGATCGAGCCTCTTTTTGAGCATTCGGTTGAAACAGGCCTACCACAGCCAGTCTCAATCCGAGCTTAAATCGAAGGGTCAATCGGCCATAACTTTTGGGGTTTTGATACTGTTCGCTTCCCACCGAACCAAGCTTTCTATAGGAAGTGGAATCGCGTCAATCCGTTCAGTATTGAGTGAGTTACGAGCTTGAGAAGTCGGAGTAGGTTCTGTCACGCAGTTCCGCCGACCAGTTCCTGTTTCCGGCGACATTTCCGGCGATCCAACCGTTGGATCTTCACGATTCCGGTGCCATTAGATTCCCAACATCCCTGAGATCATCTCCACCAAATTTGACGTCGATCGGACTGTAGATGGCGTTTCTGGAGGCGACGGTCTGAATCTGGCGGGAATCGGCGGCGAGCATCCCTGTTTCTCCGCCACAGGCGGCTGTAACCCAATATTCGCTTAGAACATTGGGAATGCAGCATCACCGGGTGATCTATTGACTTTAGCTTGTTCCAAATTTAATTATCTGTCGATTGCAAGTGGTTTCATCTCTTGATTTGATCGCATTGAGGCGGAGTGGCGATTTGAAGACCTGTGGCTGTTCTTCTGCACGACGGCTCTTCCTGAAACAGGCGACAGAACTACAGCGACTTTGAGGGATCAACGACTGGGGTCTAGACAGCTCAGATTCAGCTCAAATTTGGAGCGTCTACTCCTTGGCTAGTGGTCTTGCTACAGTCCAAATTTCAGGATTTTTGGAGGTGTCTATGAATTGTTATGATTTTTCCATCGAAGACCTCTCCAGCAGTCCTGAAGCTGTTCTGCGCCTGATACATTTCTGAACGAAGGACAGAACGTGCGCGATTTTCAGAGCTCAACGACCTGGCCTTAAACTCGTCGGATTTGGCTCAAACTTGGAGCGTCCACTCCTGAGGATGTCTACTTGTTGCTGACCAAGTTTGGGGATTTTTGGAGACTCCTGTGATTTTATACGAATTTTAGACTGGAGGCCACTCTCTGCCAGCGCCTGAACCTGTCTTCTTCGTTTTCCAGAACAGAGG
>NC_045140.1:28611199-28618699 GCF_008831285.2 Nymphaea colorata | reverse complement strand
AACGGCTGTCATTTCCCTTTCATGCACGGAGTACCGTCGCTCCGCGTCTTTCAGCTTCCGACTCTCATAGGCGACTGGATGACCTTCCTGCATCAAAACTCCGCCAATGGCAAAGTCTGATGCGTCTGTGTGGACTTCGAATTTCCTGGTGTGGTCGGGCAACCTGAGCACAGGTTCCTGCGTCAGGGCCCTTTTCAACTTCTCAAAGGCATCTTCTTCGAGCTCTTCCCAAGCCCAAGTTCGGTTTTTCTTTAACAAATCAGTGAGAGACGCAGTTATCAAAGAATACCCCTCAATGAATCGTCGATAGTAATTTGCCAAACAAGAAAAGAACGTAGTTCTGGTACATTAGTTGGCGGTTTCCAGTCTTGAATTGCCCTCACCTTTTCGGTGTCCATTCGCAGCTGACTTTTTCCCACAATGTGACCGAGAAAACTGATTTCCGGTTGGCCGAATAGGCACTTCTCGCGCTTCACATAGAGTTCGTTTTCCTCCAATACCTTGAACACTGTCCGCAAGTGTTCCACATGTTCCCTCATGGATTTGCTATACACTACAATGTCATCAAGATAGACTACCACGAACTTATCTAAGTACGGATAGAATATCTTATTCATTAGAGTCGAAAAAGTGGCTGGGGCATTCGTCAACCCGAACGGCATTACCAAGAATTCAAAGGCACCGTAACGAGTGACGCAAGTGGTCTTTGGCTCGTCGCCATCAACAATCCGAACTTGCCAATATCCTGATCTGAGGTCTAACTTGGAAAACACTTGAGCTTTGCCCAGTTGATCAAACAGATCTGCAATCAAAGGTAAAGGGTACTTGTTCTTCACCGTTACCTTGTTCAACGCTCGATAATCCACACATAGCCTTTTGGAGCCATCATGCTTCGCTTGGAATAACACTGGTGCACCGAAAGGAGCTTTGGAGGGTCTGATTATACCTCCAGCTAGCATCTCATCCAACTGTCGCCGAAGTTCTCTTAATTCTGCAGGGGCCATTCGATATGGTGCCATTGCCGGGGGTTTGGCACCAGGGATGAGTTCGATGGCATGATCCACCTCGCGTCGAGGTGGCAGCCGTCTAGGGAGCTCCACAGGCATTGTTCCTGCGAATTCCGCTAAGACAGGCGCAAGCGCCTCTGGGACCAAACCAGGGGAGTCATTAGTTAATTCCCTGATTGCCACCAAGTACGTGTCTTCGCCGTGCTTGAGGCCTTTCTTCAACTGAAGGGCAGATATCATTGCGGCTTTGCCCTTATCCCTCTTTATCGATGTTACTGGAACCATACAAGGGGACTTTTCATCCATGATACTGATACTGCGTAGGTGCGGCATTGGCACCATTTTCGCTGTACTGAGGAGCTCCATGCCTAGGATCATCCGGAAATCATCCATCGGGACCACCGAGAAGTTGGCCCTTCCTAACCAACTCTCAATCTTCACAACCGCATCCCGGGCCACTCCGTGGATGGGGTTGGCCTCTGAGTTCACCGCCTTCATGCGTAACTCTCCCCTCTCAAGGGTTAGGCCCAGTCTCCTCGCCTCCTCAACTGAGACGAAGTTATGCGTGGCTCCCGTGTCTACCATAGCCAAGGTAGGCCTTCCATTTACCAGGATTTCCAAGTACATGAGCTCGTTAGAAGGTGTCGCTGTCACCTTCACTTTTTCCTCCCTTTTTATGGTGTTCAGAAGTTGAAGTGCACCCATCTTTGGTCCTTCCCCTTCTTCACCTTGTGCCGCATTAGCAGATTGCCTTGAAGAGCTTGCCTGATTGTCCCTATTTACACGCTTTGGACATTGCCTTCCTAAGTGATTACCATCGCAAAACCAACCTTTCAACACTCTATTCTGAGAGTTGTCGTTTCTGTGAAAGAAAGTTCTTCTTTCGACTTGGCGCTGAGTTGATGGTTCATCTTTCCGTTCCCTTCGATCATCTTTCTTTCCTCCATGGTCAGGCTTCCTCGACGGCTTGAAGGCGTTAGTGTAGCTCTTGCGCTGAGTATCAGCCAAACGTTCTGCTACTACATAAGCGTCCTCCAAGGTCTCTGGATTACTCCTTTCCACTTCGGATTGCGCCCATGACTGCAGTCCCAAAATAAACCAGTTCAATTTATCTTGTTCTTGCATATCTGGCACATCTAACATCAGCCTTTGATAAGCCCTCACGTAATCTCGCAAGGATCCGGTATGTTTTAATTCACCAACCATCCGATAGGCATGGCGTGTCGCATTCGGGGGCATGAAGTAAGTTCTTAACTCTCGTTGAAAATCATCGAAAGTGTCTATTGTGCAGATCCCCTTTTGAATGTCGAGCCTTTTCCTTCTCCACCATGCCACAGCATCGCCCTCTAGCAACATAGCCGCAGTCTTGACTTGAAGGTCGTCCCCCATAACGCCTTGCAAGTCCAGGTAATATTCCACTTGGAATAAAAAGTTGTCGATAACTCGACTATCCCGAGTTCCATTGTATTTAGCTGGTCTCTGAACGTCGACCTTCGCTGGCCGATCGTTACCTCCACCTACAGAGATTTGTCACTGTAGTGTGCGGTTCTTGACCTGAAGTTCCTTGACTTCAGCCTGTAACGTGGTCACTGTGTCTGTCAGTGCCCGATTCATGGCCAGTAGGTCGGCCATTTGTTCCCGCAGTACCTTCATCTCGTCCTTCATTTCCCCGAAGGACTCAGCTGCATTACCCAACGCTTCTTCATGAGCAGTTACGTCGGTAGCCAGCTTGTTCACCATCTCGGTCAGGTCTTCCTGACCCTGGGATGTACCCATCTCGTCAGAATGGGCTACTCCCTAACCCTTGGCACTTCGCAGATTGTATTGAGTCGCCAGGGCTTCCTCCTCTTCGATCAACGATCGTCGGAGGTCTCTTTCGATCAACGATCGTCGGCGTGTAGTTCTACACCGACTATCCAACCGCTTCCCCAGATTGCTGAACCTGGCTCTGATACCAGTTGTCACGGGCTGACAACTTCGGCCCGTGCGGCGCGGCAAGAACCTGATTGCCTCAAGCCTTCAAACCACCGAACAGGGCGCAAAAGTAGTTTGAGAAAACAAGTGTATAAAGAATGTTTGTGAATAAAGAAATCTCGCAATGTATTCGCTTGAAGAATTAGTACATCACGAGAAAGATAAGTAAGGAGAATGATCTCGACTTTACTTATGTAGGATGGCCGAGGCCGCTTACAGGATTCCCATGCCGACCATCCAAAACAAGAAATCCCAACACTTGACACTTAGACCGGTGGGAGGGTACTCCCTTAGAAGTAAACATGCATAAGCAAATGACTCAACATAAGCAAAGGAAGTACAATGCAAAACAAAGCAAAGGACTGTACAGACTCCCAGACACAGGGGAACAGGCTCCCCCCTTCAAGTTATGCGCCGTCCTCGGCGCCAGCAGTTTCATGATAGGCCTTGACTTCCAGCGGGTAGCGCTGCTTCATACGGCATGCATACTCCCAGGTGGGGTTGTGTTCGCCTATCCACTTCACTTGGTACTTCTTCGGCTCCCCCAAATAGTTTGTCTTGTGCCGAAGAATTTCTTCCATCCGACGGTCCGCCGCTCGCTTGGTCGGCGGGGCTCGCTGCAGGATCGGGTCTCGTTCTGGAACGCTTCGCTCAGGGTCTTCCTCATCGACATAGAAGGGCTTCAGGTTACAAACATGGAACACTGAATGCACCTTAAAGTCTGGCGGCAAGTCTAGCTTGTAGGCTAGCTTTCCGATTCTCTTCAGCACTGTGAAGGGTCCCTCATACTTGCGGATCAATGACCGGTGTCGACCACGGAAAATGCCCGTGCGATCAGGGTAGAGCTTTACGAGGACTTGATCACCCACCCGGAATTTCATTGGCCTTCGATTCCGATCTGCAAACTTTTTCATCTTTTTGGCGGCCTTGTGTAAGAACGCCTTAGCCATTTTCGTCTGGTCCAGCCAATCGCGAACGAACTGGTAGGCAAAAGTGGGTCTTCCCTTTTCTTGGGCTGCAAGGGTATGTGGCATCAACGGTTGTTGTCCAGTGGCTATTTCGAATGGACTATGTCCAGAAGACTCGCTCTTCTGCAAATTGTAGCAAAATTGAGCTACATCCAACAATTTCACCCAATCTTTTTGATTCGCATTGACATAGTGTCGAAGGTATTGTTCCAACAATCCGTTGATTCGTTCAGTTTGGCCGTCCGTTTGAGGGTGGAAACTTGTTGAGAATAATAAATCCGAACCCAACAAACGAAATACTTCGCGCCAAAATTTCCCTGTGAAGTGAGCATCCCGATCACTAACAATGCTTTTCGGCACGCCCCAATGCTTGACAATATGCTTCACGAACAACTCGGCCGTCTTTTCCGCGGGACATTCTTTAGAGGCTGGGATAAATGTGGCATACTTTGAAAATCTATCCACAACCACAAGGATGGAGCTGAAGCCGTCAACTTTGGGCAAGCTGACGATGAAATCCATGGAGAGGCATTCCCATGGACGTTCTGGAATAGGAAGAGGTTCCAGGAGACCGGCAGGCTTCTGGTTTGTTCCCTTGTCCTGCTGACAGATCAAGCATGTTTTCACATATGCTTCAACGTCGTCGCGCATCTGTGGCCAGTAGTAGCCACGTTCGAGTAGTGCCAGTGTCCGCTCCTGGCCAGGATGGCCAGCCCACAATGAGTCATGACACTCCTTTAGCAACTTTCGTCGGAGATTGCCCCATCTGGGCACGAACACTCGTCCGCCCTTTGCCATCAAAAGTCCATCTTGTAGCCAAAATCGTCGCGTCTTTCCCGCCTCCATTGTTTCGACCAAGTGCTTGGCCACTGGGTCCTGCTTCATGCCTTCTCGAATCCGCCCAAGAAGAGCACCCTCGAGTTGCGCTTCGGATGATGCTATCCGGGTAGCTGCCAACTCTACCTTCCGACTCAGTGCATCAGCTACGACGTTTGCCTTCCCTGCCTTGTACTCCAAGGCGAAATTGAATTCCGCAAGGAATTCCTGCCATCGAGCTTGCTTCGGACTCAACTTCTTTTGAGTCTGGAAGTAGCTTGTGGCTACGTTATCAGTCTTTACCACGAATTGGGACCCCAATAAGTAATGCCTCCATGTGCGAAGACAATGAATAACGGCTGTCATTTCCCTTTCATGCACGGAGTACCGTCGCTCCGCGTCTTTCAGCTTCCGACTCTCATAGGCGACTGGATGACCTTCCTGCATCAAAACTCCGCCAATGGCAAAGTCTGATGCGTCTGTGTGGACTTCGAATTTCCTGGTGTGGTCGGGCAACCTGAGCACAGGTTCCTGCGTCAGGGCCCTTTTCAACTTCTCAAAGGCATCTTCTTCGAGCTCTTCCCAAGCCCAAGTTCGGTTTTTCTTTAACAAATCAGTGAGAGGCGCAGTTATCAAAGAATACCCCTCAATGAATCGTCGATAGTAATTTGCCAAACCAAGAAAAGAACGTAGTTCTGGTACATTAGTTGGCGGTTTCCAGTCTTGAATTGCCCTCACCTTTTCGGTGTCCATTCGCAGCTGACTTTTTCCCACAATGTGACCGAGAAAACTGATTTCCGGTTAGCCGAATAGGCACTTCTCGCGCTTCACATAGAGTTCGTTTTCCTCCAATACCTTGAACACTGTCCGCAAGTGTTCCACATGTTCCCTCATGGATTTGCTATACACTACAATGTCATCAAGATAGACTACCACGAACTTATCTAAGTACGGATAGAATATCTTATTCATTAGAGTCGAAAAAGTGGCTGGGGCATTCGTCAACCCGAACGGCATTACCAAGAATTCAAAGGCACCGTAACGAGTGACGCAAGTGGTCTTTGGCTCGTCGCCATCAACAATCCGAACTTGCCAATATCCTGATCTGAGGTCTAACTTGGAAAACACTTGAGCTTTGCCCAGTTGATCAAACAGATCTGCAATCAAAGGTAAAGGGTACTTGTTCTTCACCGTTACCTTGTTCAACGCTCGATAATCCACACATAGCCTTTTGGAGCCATCATGCTTCGCTTGGAATAACACTGGTGCACCGAAAGGAGCTTTGGAGGGTCTGATTATACCTCCAGCTAGCATCTCATCCAACTGTCGCCGAAGTTCTCTTAATTCTGCAGGGGCCATTCGATATGGTGCCATTGCCGGGGGTTTGGCACCAGGGATGAGTTCGATGGCATGATCCACCTCGCGTCGAGGTGGCAGCCGTCTAGGGAGCTCCACAGGCATTGTTCCTGCGAATTCCGCTAAGACAGGCGCAAGCGCCTTTGGGACCAAACCAGGGGAGTCATTAGTTATTTCCCTGATTGCCACCAAGTACGTGTCTTCGCCGTGCTTGAGGCCTTTCTTCAACTGAAGGGCAGATATCATTGCGGCTTTGCCCTTATCCCTCTTTATCGATGTTACTGGAACCATACAAGGGGACTTTTCATCCATGATACTGATACTGCGTAGGTGCGGCATTGGCACCATTTTCGCTGTACTGAGGAGCTCCATGCCTAGGATCATCCGGAAATCATCCATCGGGACCACCGAGAAGTTGGCCCTTCCTAACCAACTCTCAATCTTCACAACCGCATCCCGGGCCACTCCGTGGATGGGGTTGGCCTCTGAGTTCACCGCCTTCATGCGTAACTCTCCCCTCTCAAGGGTTAGGCCCAGTCTCCTCGCCTCCTCAACTGAGACGAAGTTATGCGTGGCTCCCGTGTCTACCATAGCCAAGGTAGGCCTTCCATTTACCAGGATTTCCAAGTACATGAGCTCGTTAGAAGGTGTCGCTGTCACCTTCACTTTTTCCTCCCTTTTTATGGTGTTCAGAAGTTGAAGTGCACCCATCTTTGGTCCTTCCCCTTCTTCACCTTGTGCCGCATTAGCAGATTGCCTTGAAGAGCTTGCCTGATTGTCCCTATTTACACGCTTTGGACATTGCCTTCCTAAGTGATTACCATCGCAAAACCAACATTTCAACACTCTATTCTGAGAGTTGTCGTTTCTGTGAAAGAAAGTTCTTCTTTCGACTTGGCGCTGAGTTGATGGTTCATCTTTCCGTTCCCTTCGATCATCTTTCTTTCCTCCATGGTCAGGCTTCCTCGACGGCTTGAAGGCGTTAGTGTAGCTCTTGCGCTGAGTATCAGCCAAACGTTCTGCTACTACATAAGCGTCCTCCAAGGTCTCTGGATTACTCCTTTCCACTTCGGATTGCGCCCATGACTGCAGTCCCAAAATAAACCAGTTCAATTTATCTTGTTCTTGCATATCTGGCACATCTAACATCAGCCTTTGATAAGCCCTCACGTAATCTCGCAAGGATCCGGTATGTTTTAATTCACCAACCATCCGATAGGCATGGCGTGTCGCATTCGGGGGCATGAAGTAAGTTCTTAACTCTCGTTGAAAATCATCAAAAGTGTCTATTGTGCAGATCCCCTTTTGAATGTCGAGCCTTTTCCTTCTCCACCATGCCACAGCATCGCCCTCTAGCAACATAGCCGCAGTCTTGACTT
>NC_045140.1:28596199-28603699 GCF_008831285.2 Nymphaea colorata | reverse complement strand
GCCAACCTAGATGACTCGAGCTTACCTCGAGTGCCTCTCTTGACCCTCTCGCCCGGACCCATCTACTTGGTCCAGTAGCAACTACCTTCTAGTCGACCCTAACTCTCTCTCGGTCTTCATTGACCTTGACCCGAGCTTAGGCTCGCTTGTCCGAAGTCTTCCCACTTAGCCTCACTTGTAGTTAGGCGACCTAAAATCCTTACCTAATCTCACGGACTAAGCCTACCCCGACTCTTAAACCACTTTACTAGACCGCACCTCCTATAGAGCCCAGTCCAGCCAAGCCCAACCCGAGCCTTAGATAGGTCTAGGTTTGTCCGGGTTCTTCCTTGAACCCGCCAGTTCTTGAAGGCTCTCCCCACACTCAAAGGGATCCTTCCAGCGGTAGTAAGCTCTTGCTACCATCGTGTGCACGGCCAGGAGGGCCATTTCCAGCAGCTGTCCGGCATCCTTTCCTGATTAGCGTGAAGACCATCGGCGCCGAATCTACTTCCTAGCGCGGGCGTCCATCGCTGCCATCTCCAGCCGGCTCCTTTCCCTCCTTGCTGCTGTATTGCCCGAGGATTGGAATTCTCCTCGTGGCCCTTGCTGATCATATCCAAGCCCAGCTTGGAAGGTATAACCCCCATCCCCCTATAGACACGAGGGCAGGGCGCTTTATCATTGTATTTGCTTTTCAGCCCGGCTACGGCCATTGTTGGCTTAAGTGGTACCTCGACGGCCCTTGGCCTAGACACGACCACGAGCCGACCAGCCTCCTAGGGAATTGGGTGTGGTTTGTACGCTCTAGGATGATGGTTTGCATGGTTTGCATGGTTTGCTTTGAGTGAGTTGTGAGTGTGATCTTGTATCGCGAACGATTGTAAAGCCTCACATCCCTCATAGTTCATTGTAGTAGGTTTTGCTTAGTTAGGTTTTTGGGATTACCCTTCCTTGTATTCACGTCCTACTGGGTTTGCGCCGGGGTCCTGTCCAGCCGGGTAGTCCATTTGTATATTTTGTTTAGGTTTTTGATTTAGGCTCACCTCAGGAGATCTTGGATTTAGGATTCGGGACTAGGTTCGACGGTTCTAGTTCGGCCGGGTTCCGGGGTCCTAACAATTGGTATCAGAGCCGTCTTGAGGTGAAAATCTGGACTCTACTTGCACTTGGCCTTGAAGATTCGGCGTCAACTGGCAGTAGAAGACAGATTCTATTTTCAGCATTTCCGTTTTTAGAGTTAGACAGTGTTTTCGGGTTTCTGGACTGTGACAGTCTGCGGCAGTATATCGGTGAGTTCAGGGGGCAAAAGAAGTCGGATTGACCTGAAATTTGGTGGACGGATTCGTATTTATATACTCTACAAAAGTTGTTTATACCACCCGAGGTGATTCGGCCCAGAGATATTAGTTTTGAACCTGTTTTAGACAGAACAACCTGTTCGGACAGAACCTGTCCGGGTAGCAGTCCTGCGGAAACCTTGTGTTGGTTCAGAGGCTTCCTGAAGTCAGATTCAGCTCAAATTTGATGGGTAGCTTGGTAAATATTTTATCTTGCTACTGACCCAGTTTGAAGGGAACAGTCAGAAGTCAGTACACTAGTTGTTTTCAGCGTGCTTATTCCAGCAGTTAGGTTGCTTTGGCAGAATTAGGCGTTCTTGGTGTGTTTTGCTTCAGCATTGCTTGGTAGAGTAGAAGACGAATTAAGGTGCCGTCTAGTAGAGCAGAAATGGACTTAATCCTTTGCACCTATGAGAATGGAGTTTGCATTCGGAAAGTTACGTTGATCCACGGGCGTACTTGGGACCAAGGCCCAAAGTGGACTTATATCCAAGTAGGCAGTAACCCCGATTGCAACTTGAGGATCCGACACCTCAGCTTACAAGGGTGTCGTTTTGAGTTAGCCATAAATAAGGATAACCAAAAAGTGTGGGTCACCAAAACCACTTACCCGAGTAGACTTAGTGTAGCTGGATACGAAGTGAAATATCAAGTTTGGGCGCCAATCTACCATGGAGATGTTATCGAAGTTGGTTTCTCGAGTCTTCGCTTCGTGTCAGAAGAAAGACTCACGCCTGTGACCAAGAAGCAAAAAGAATATCATCGGGAGTCTAACGACGAAGATGAGCAAGATGACCAAAGCACAAGGTCTCTTACGTGGGACGAGGTGCTCAAAAAGATGAACTCGATGCTTGAAAGGATGGATCACAGAGAGGCGATTAGAAATAAGGAAATAGCCAGCGATAATAGGCGGTCTGAACCTGCTACCAAGTCAGATACGGAGTCGGACACAGAGAGTAGTGACGACAGCGATGAAGAAACCTCATCAGAAAGTGATAGTGCAGCGTCATCAAGTGATGAGACACCTGAATTGTCGGTCAAAAGTGGTGCCACATTCGATAATGGAAAATCTTCGAATGGCACAAAAGTTGTCGTTACTAAGAAAGGGATACTACGGACCCCTAATCTTTCCTCTCCCATGAAAAGCTTGTTAACGTTTCCCAAGGAGAGGACAGGCATACTAGGACCGGCTACTGAGTACTTCCCTTATGGCATACCAAGCAAGAAACAACAAGAAAAAACTGAGTTTGAGGTTACAGCTGGACCAATCTCAGTAAAGGATCAAAAGGGATTACTTGCTACTCCTCCAGCCACGGAAAAGCTAGACAAACTTAGCAAGGAGGATATGCCAAAGAAGTCAGGATCGTTTCCCCAGCCACGGCGTACAGGCATTGCCAAAGTATATAGGCAGTTTTATTCTATGAAACCGCCAATTCAGCCAGTACCCAGTGTTCAGCAGTTTAATGCAGAAGATTTCGAAAAAGCCAACAAGAAAAACACTACAGTCGAATCCCATGCAACTTTGGTTAGGGGAATGAATGACAAGCCCCATAAAACATCCCAAGAGAGAGGCGGTAATAAAAGTCTACTCCCATTACCTGAGCAGACAACAGATTCATGGACAGAGCGAGAAATCCTTGAAGAAATTGAAAGCACATGTCAAAGCTCAGAAGGGCACACGGTTATTGAACCAAAAGAAAGTTCTACCAACGAAGAACCAGAACCCACCCTTGATGTTCTTACGGCTAAGATTCAACCTAAGGAGGGTGGTATGGACCTAACTCTCGAAAAGACACACAGAAGTTGGGCAACAAGAGAACTTCAAAAGATAGTGACCCAAGAGCTCGTGGGTCCAGACTTTCAGATTCATGTTGCCCAAAGCAAGAGTACAGCCCTTTGGAAAAAGGAAGAAAAGGCGAGAGTAATACGTAAACCGCAAGAAGGCCAAGCTTGTGGAGTGACTCAAAATAAACCAAGGATGGTTACCACTACTCGTCAACAAAAGGGCCCTAACAAACCCGAACTTGGACAAAGAACCAAGTCATTCATCGTCCGAGGATTGTTAGAAGATGAAATCTTGGCTACGTCCCAAGGAATCCTCGCGGAACCTGAAAATGACAGCAAGAGCAGTTCGGAGGATTACCATGGAAAAGTTAGGATCTACCCCAAGGAGCAAAAATGGGAACAGCAACCAAGCAAGGTAGATCAAGAAACCCTCATTGCGCAAGTAATGCCAAACGAAAGTAGGGGGTATTCGCTGGCCACCTTAGATAAATTCCAAGGACAGCTTCATCCTAAGGAGGGTGGCCACAAACAACAAACACCAGCTCTGGGGCACCGAGTTGAAAAACTATACCCAGAGCGTTGGAGAGCCTATCAGTTCCCAGACTCTCCCAACTGTAGTCGTGAGTTAAAGGATTCAAACGACACCCTTATAACTCACGGACATAGCCCAAGTAAGATAAGTGCAGCAGAAGCGCAGTGGGCCTTGAATAAAGGCAAGGAATGAGAACAAAACGATGCTGCGTACTCCATCTATGGGCAGAGCGCTGCAAGGGCAGCATAAGCTTTTTATTGGGCAGCTACCAAGAGACTACGGTCCAAGGCAGTTGCAATCAAAAGTGGAGAGCGGTTCAGCTAGGGCCTACACTCAAGTTTATTCAAGAGGCCCAAGAAGGTGTTTCTTAGACCTAAGGAACTCCTTAAGAACACTACCCAGGGATTATGGACCAGAAAAACGTAAAGGGGTAGCAAGTGGAGAACAGACCCATCCGGAAGAATGTGTGGCAAGAGCTTGGGGACAAGCTCATTTTAAGGAGGGTGGATCTGTTACGAGCCAAATTTCCACTAGGTCCGTTAGGACCAAACCCAGGACCAAGGTAGGTCCAGCAAGGCTCGTGGAGGCTGGAAGTGACTTGACCAGCCTAGAAGGATCGTCTCACGAGGATAAAAAGCAACAACGGCCAGGTGCAAGAGATACAAGGTCGAACCTCAGAAGCGGTCATGATCCAAGTTTGGGACTCACCCGACTAGATTGGTCTGAACCTATACGGAGTCCTAGAACCTAGATCAAACGGAGTAAGCCTAGGCGGAACCTAGGCAAATCGGGATGAGCCTACCCAAGCTCATCCATGCGCCCAAGAGAAAACGGATCCTAGATCCGTGGGTTTACAATTCTTTGGACGGGTAGCGTCCACTTTAATTCAGATTTGGATTTCTTTAGTATTAGAATTAAATTATGTAAAGAACCGGTTCGGATTGTGAACCGAGTCACTTAGAGTAGTATATATGTTTTCGCTCCTTTGTAAAAATTATGCTATTGAATATTGAAGAAAGAGAATGTGTTGATTGGTGGTGTTGGGCGCAAGGCCCTTTGTCTCTCTCGTCTTTTCTGGCTCACCCCTCTCCCGCGGTGGTCTCTCTCGTTGCCTTTGAATCTCTTCTCCCCTTTTGACGTCTCCTTGCCCCATGGCGTTTTCCTACTCGTCCTCAAGGTAAATCTCGGTCCTTTGTCATTTTCTTTGTGACGTTTTTCTTCTCTTTGTCGTCTCCTAGGTGATTCGACATTGCTTCCCCCATCTGGTCAACCGAAGGTCTCTCTTCCTTTCCACCTATGTTTTCTTGTCTTTCTCCTTCCTATCGACCGACGGGTTAAGGCTAAGAACCACGAAGTAGCTCCGGCGAAGGCGCGGCTCCTTAGACCACGAATACTCCCCACGGCATGCTAGTGAATTCGGTACCTTCCTTCCAAAAAACCAGAAGGTTGAGAGGCTGATCCACCACCGGGATGATTGAAGAAGGACGAACAACGTTCATCTTCAAAAAGGACTAAAAGCGAGGTTAGTACTTTGGGATTTCTTGTTGGAAATAGGTTGTTCGTTGGGAGCATTCTAGAGGTGATTTTCTAGTTCGTTCTAAGACTGGTTCACGGTGCCAAACCCGTGAGTTAGTTCTGGAATTCCAGCGGAAAAGCCACCTTTAGAATCTCTCTTACGAGGCCTAGATCCGATCTTTTATCTCTTGGTGCAAATCTGGAAGAATCAAGGAACCGACTGTGAAAAAGAGTCTAGAAATATAGTTCGGTTTCAAAAGAACTCCACCAGCAAGAACAGCAAGAAAAATACGCGAAAGATGGTGGTTTAGAGAGTGATCACGGCAGAAAATTAGTGTCACGGTGATCGCCAAAAGAAAAAGAGTCATTTCGGTTCATTTGGTGAAAATCGGAGTTTCATAACAACGATTGAGCCTTGGCCGGAATAGTCCTATCTTCGGTGGCCGCTGCATACTTTCCGGTCACCCTGAGTTTTCCGACGACAAGGACAGAATTACCCTCCAGTGGATTCGAATTCCTAACTAGCTTGTGGGGGTATTTTGGTCAATCTTGGAGGAGCGCACTAGGGCCTTCAACCCTAGCCGCCGGTGCTTCATCGCACTTTCCTTGACCGTCGGCTTCAATTTTGGTAAGTCTTCTTCTTTCTTTTGTTGTGTTAATCCTAGCCCTTAGTTGTGCCACGTGTCGCCCATCCAAGAGCCTTCCCCTTTTGTGTCGACCTACCCTCTTGATTTTATTTCCATCGTAGCCACTTGCCTTATCTTCTAGATATCGCATGATTCCACCTTTCCTTGTTTCTAGCTAAGTAGCTTGCCACCTCGTCCTTACCCAATACGTCCCACCCCCTTTTTACGCATAATTCCCTAAGCACCTGGCCACCTCGTGCTTATCTCATTATCACTTCCCTAAACCGTGTAACCCCTTCCTCCCATCTTGCGAGCCATCTCCTTCCCCATGGGACCCACACGGCTCCACATGGCATAGCCTTAGGAATTTCCTTAGCTAGCTTCTCCTCCTTTCCCTCTCGGTTGCTACAGCTCACCCTTTCCACAATCGAACCCCACCTTCTCCTCCAAGTCTCGCCACATGTCCTAATCTCCTTTCCTTGTGAGGTTACGAGAGATTCAAGTGGGCCCAAGCCCAAATCACTCTCCCTTCCTCGTGCGATCCTCCTTCCTTATTCTAAGGAAATTTTGGATCCTCTTTTCCTTATCGCTATCTCTCTTAGCGATTCTCTTGATTGAGAAGATCTCCCTTGGCGCCACCTTAGGTAACCTCCACCTGGTCCCTATCCCCAGCCCGTTAGGAAATCTGCTTGCGCCACCTCACCTCTCTTCATTAGGTAACCCCTTCACTCGAGCCCTTGTCCTGTTCCCATCGTTGCCCTTGCCTTAACTAGATTAGGAAACCACTACCGTTTTTGAATTACTTCCTCGTAGCTAGAACCCCATCGTGTCATCTTCTGGACTCCCCTTAGCCACGAGCCTCCTTTCCTTATTTGTGGAAAGTAGCCACGGTCAAAAGGCAATCAAGTTAACACTTGCCCAAAGACCGAACCCACTTGTACGGCTAGACCCAAGCCGCCCTTTTCTTCCGCACTTACTTTCTTTCCCTTGAGTCTTGACTTGATCCGAGTCAACCGTGCTGCAATTGAACCTAAGCCTAGTCAAAGTCGACCCTCCCTACATCTGAACCCAAATCTAGTCTTAGTCAACCCGAGCTTTGACCTAGCCCAGCCAGACTTAGACGGACCCACTTGTAGTTAGGTCTCCTCGAGTTCTATACCGAACTCTTCTCCTTAGCTAGGTTCTCCAAGGTTCTAAACCGAACCTTTCCCCTTGGTTAGCTTAGTCGGCGCTTCTTCTTGGCCAGACCAGCCAAGCCCGAACCAACTTCTAGCTTGCCTCTCGCGCCGTCTTCCCCCTTAGGAAAACCTCTTTGTGTGGCCTCGTCCTAATCCTTCACCTTTCATCTTGCCTTAGAAGAATTAGGGAATCTGCACCGCCACCTATCCTCCTTCCGCACTAGCCAACCTAGATGACTCGAGCTTACCTCGAGTGCCTCTCTTGACCCTCTCGCCCGGACCCATCTACTTGGTCCAGTAGCAACTACCTTCTAGTCGACCCTAACTCTCTCTCGGTCTTCATTGACCTTGACCCGAGCTTAGGCTCGCTTGTCCGAAGTCTTCCCACTTAGCCTCACTTGTAGTTAGGCGACCTAAAATCCTTACCTAATCTCACGGACTAAGCCTACCCCGACTCTTAAACCACTTTACTAGACCGCACCTCCTATAGAGCCCAGTCCAGCCAAGCCCAACCCGAGCCTTAGATAGGTCTAGGTTTGTCCGGG
>NC_045140.1:28576199-28591199 GCF_008831285.2 Nymphaea colorata | reverse complement strand
ATGTGGCAAGGATCCGGCACATCCACTTGGCACGACCAGCCAAGTCCCATCCCACCTAGCTAGGTTCCCTCTTGTGCCGCCACCTACCTTAGGCAACCCACTCCTTCTTGACTGGTCCTAAGCCGCCACCTCCCCACTTGCCTTAGACTAAAGTAGGAAACATTGACCCCACCTAGCTCACCTCCTTTCTAAGCTAGCCTAGTTGACTCGAGCCAACCTCGAGTGACTCCTCTTGACCTACTTGACCCGGACCTACTAAGCTCGGTCCATTAGTCAACCTCCTATTTAGTCAACCTCTACCCGCATTTGGTCAACAGTGACCATTGACCTTGAGCCTAGGCTCGACCCAGACCAGCCCGACTAGACTCACCTCGTAGTTAGGCTACCTACTTTCCCTCCTAAACCCACAAGATCCCTCTAGCCTACCCCAACCCTAGCCTATCTTGACTAAGCCAGCCTACCTATAGAGCCCTGCCGAACCAAACCAACCCCAGCCTTAGTTAGGTCTAGGCTTGGCCGGTTACACCCGGCCCCCTTCCTCGGCCACCTTCACTCCGTCGGCATCGCGCGGCGCGTGTGGTCGAACCACCTTCTGACGAAGGCAGGTAGGCGCTGTCGCTTTCCGGCAGCAGCCCCCCTCGACACTCTAGGCGGCGTCCTAGCCAGCGGCATCGGCGACAAGCCGAATCTAAGCCCTTCCTCATCGGCGCTCGTCATCAGTGTAGGCGCTTCGAGGAGGCCCTTCTCAGCCGACATCCGTGAACCGTGAGCTGCAATACCCGGGGACTGGTTCTCACCCCGTGGTCCGAATCCGGCTGCGCCAAGGAATACCCTTGGCTGGTATCGTGTTCTTCTCCCCCTTGCAGCTATCGGGGTGGTAGTTTTTGCTTTTGCATCTAGGAAGCATCTTAGTTTGCTTTTGTTTCCTGCTTTAGCCCGGCTTCGGCCTTGCTCCCTTCCGTGGTACCTCGAGGGCACTGTGCCCGAGACACGACCGCAAGTAGCCGACCTACCTACTTGGATTAAGGGCGTGGTTTGGCCGCTAGTGTGGTTTGTATGGTTTGTGAGTGAGCTGTGAGAGGTTTAAATATTTGTATCGCTCGCAAATTGTAAAGCTTCACCACCTTCGTAGTCAATTGTAGTAGGTCAATCTTAGTTAGTTTTGGAGTTCCCCTACTTGTACCGCTACCTAGGGTATTTTGAGCCGGGGTCCTGTCCGGCCGGGTTTTCTTTATTGTAAATAACTGGATTTTAGAGTTGTCCGACGGCTCCTCCGAGAGATCTTGGGAGAGGATCGACATCCGGCGGAGGTTCTGGATTTAGGTCCTATCAGTACCTGATCCGGTCCCAAAGGACACCGCAGGCGCTGTCGGGGAACAGCGAGCACTGCAGGCCGAGGGCCAGGCAGGGAAGGACACGTTGCATAGCACCTGCCAAACAAAGGCCTTGACAGCAGTCGGAGGCCGAGAAGAAGGCAGTCGCACCGCGTGGACTACAAATGGCCCAGGCAAAACCGGACGCAGGAGAAGCTGAAAAGACAGCTACGGAAGCACGTGGAACCAAGAAAAAATGGCCGCTCGCAGTGAAGAAAGGGCACACGAGGGACGGCAGCAAGGTCGAAGGGTGTCAAGTCCGTCGATCCGAGCTGGTGGTTAACCTATAGGTGATTTGGGCGATGGCTCCCCCATAAAAAGGGCCAACGCGAAAATCACTTGGTCTACTGTTACGGGCCTAGGTGAAGGACCGTACCCAAGCGAGCCCGAGCAAGGCGAGCCGAGCCAGAGAAAGAGAAAAGCGTCGGATCTTTGGGCTCACTCCCTGCAAAAGCATATCGCACATCCTGGGGAGGTTGAAGATGCACTGCAACCAGTTGCAGAGGGTGGAGTGGGTGGCGCAACCAGGTCCAAGTGCATAAGAAGCGAGGCCGAACCTCAAGGCGATCCGGTACTAGTAGTAGGAAACCCCGAACGAGCTAAGGTAGAACTCGATAAGGCTCCTTTGTTTGAGACCCTTGAGGCACCTAAGGATTCGAAGCCTTAGGCAAATGACTGGTCACGTAGGCCAGCCCTTGACCCAACACCGAAGTGCGGGCGGTTCCCCGCACGAGGTCCCCACCCTGGGCTCACAAGGCTCAGGGGCGGTTTAGTTTTAGCGAGTAGCGCTTAGCCGTTTTCTAGTCTTAGTCGTTTTAGACTTAGGCGTTTTCCTTCGAGTTGTTTGGGTTGAGTCTAGCGCACGCCTAGTGGAGCGGGCTGTGCTCCACGCCAAGGGGATCCGAACTTAACCCCTTTTACTCCAGAGCTGGGCGGGATAGCGCCCTCACTTGTAAATACAGATTTGATAATGGAACCGGTCGACTTGTGACCCGGTCCGAGTAGGCTTAGTATTTATTCTTTTGGATCTCTTTGTAAATCATGCTTTTTGAGAAATAAGAATTCATTTGCACGGTGTGGCTCTCTCTCCCCTCTCGAGGTCCCCCTCTAGGCTCTCGCATTCTCTACTCAAGTAGGAGAATCCATCCCTTAGAGGTTTTTTCCGAATACCCTTTGAGATCCGGCGTCCGCGTAGACGAAGGCTCGAGGTAACAAAGGCGCAAGGCAGGCCCTCCTCATCGGTGGTGATCCTCCCGACGTGACCACGGTAAGCTCCCTCATCGAAGCTGCAAAAAGCTCGAACGGTGCCTTCTCTTCGATCACGGGAGAGTTGAAAGACCGTCCGAGCGATTGGGAAGAAGAAGGCTGCAATCCAGCTTTCTAACGACGGTGAAAAGGTTAGTACTTTGATAGTTGGAGTGATTTCGTTTAGGCTTCGGCTGTTGGCATTGGGCGCCTCACCTAGGGGTCTAGGCTTATACTCGGTGTACCCGAAGTGTTAGTTTAGCACAGTCCTACGGTGTCCCTCCCTTGGAACAGTCTTAGTCCTATTCGACTTCTCCCATCTCTCGGGTACGACTTTGGCCAAATCGCACGCCCGGGGTGTTAAGGAGTTACAATCGACTCCTTGGTGCTCTCGGGTGTTCCTGCACAAACAGAGGTCCAGCAAGCTCCCGACACCCAAGTCTGAAGATCCAGCCGGCAAACCAAGCCAGGACCAGCACCATTGGAATCGCCATCAAGCAAGGATTGAGATAAGTAAATTCGGGCGTATTTCCATGGTGAGAAGCTATTCCGGTAATCAGCCGGAATCCTGTTTAAGCCAGTCGCCGCTGCAATTTCCGGCGACCTCCATTGCCCTTGGAGAAGAAGACGTCCTTGCCCCTGTCGCAGTCAAAGGCCGCAGCAGACAGCAAGGGCACCGTGGTCATTCGGTTCAACATTGGAACCCTAGCCGCCGGCGCCTCCTCGCGCGAGCCTTCCACCTCGGACGTCAACTCTAAGGTAAGTCTCTCCCAACCCTTCATCCAGCCACGTGTCGCCATCATAGAACCCTTCCGGATTCACTCCTCCACGTGTCAACCTCCGAGCGTCTCATCCTAATCAGTCCCCCTCGGATCACGCGCGGCCTGATTTGGCTAATCCCCTAGCCGTGTGTGATTCCTCCCTTCCATTCTCGTGTTCTTTTCCTCGTGGTATCAACCCTAGTCGCAGTCTCCCTCAGCCGTCCATCCTCCACGTGTCGTGCATCCAGCTCGTCATCGCCACCACGTTATCAGCCCGAGTCTCCACCTCGCCCTCAGCTGGCCCCACGGGTCCCTTGTGCGAGCGCCACCTCACCCGGCGCGACCTGGCCTTTCCTCGTTAACGCGCCCTTCACGCGCTAACGCCCTCCTCGCCAACGCGCTACCGTGTGCTATTTCCGGCAACACCCAGCCGCAGCCACTTCCCCGTTGCCTTCCCCCTCCAGCTCGCAAACCCTAGCCGTATTTTCTTATCGCGTCTCTTCCTCGCCCTCCATCGTGCCACGTGTCACGTATCCGGCGCATTTCCTTGGCACGACCAGCCAAGACTTTGACCGCACCTAACTAGGTAGCCTCTCGCGCCCGCATCGAACCTAGGCTTCCCCTCCCTTGTTGACTTTGACCTAGGCTTACGTTGACCGACCCTTAGTCTACTTAGGAAGTCAACACCCCACCTAGCCTCCTTCTTTGACCGAACCTAGTTGACCCGAGCTTAACTCGAGTGTCCCTCCTTGACCTAGTTCACCCGGACCTATCACTCGGTCCTGTAGTCAACCTCCTTAGTAGAAACCCTTGACCACATCTGAGTCCGAAGCGACTCAAGTTCCGTGAGCTTAGGCTCGTCCTAGGCTAGCCAAGTTAACCTCCCTCTAGTTAGGTAACCCGTATTTCCCACCTAAGACTCAAGATCCTTCGGCCTACCCCAGCCTTTGCCAATCTTGACTAGACCGGCCGCCTATAGAGCCCCCTCGCACCTGGCCTATCCTCGGCCTTAGTTAGGACTAGGAGACCGCACGGGATAGCCTCACCGCTTTTCCGTGCCAGGCCGGCGCTTCACTTGCGCCTTGGCCCTTCATCCGTCGGCCAGACCGACGTACGTGGCCGAGCCACTCCAGCGACTGGCAGGTCGGCTAGCCCTTGCGGTTTTAGCCCCCCTCGTCGTCAAGACACCTCAGGCAGCACTCGCGTGACAGGTGGTCGCGCCCTGTGCAACTCTTGCGGCTGTGCCCTCTGCTTCCCTGTGGCCGAGACCGATCGGCCACTCGCCTGACGTCCGGTCGACAGCATCTCCACCACCGCGGCTGACCTGTTCGCCCCCCCTCCTGCAGCGCGCGGCAACCGACAGGCGATAGCGTTGCCGACAGCCGCGACTAGCGACCAGCACTCGGAAGCCTGCCGCTTCCTTGCGGCCGCACCCCCGTGGCCCGCGACGCCCCTGCAGCAGTAGCTCCGTGGAGGCTCACCTCAAGTGGTCTTCTGTACCGTTGCTGCAATACCCGGGGCTGTGCTCTCTCCCCGGGTTCTTCATTCGTTTAAGCCAAGCCCGGCTTGGCTGGTAACGCCCTCCTCCCCCTTGTAGCACGGGCGGGTGTTTTGATTTGAGTTCTAGGTTGCATCTAGTTTGTTTTCGTTTGATGTTTTAGCCCGGGCTTAGTCCCTTGTCCCCTACGCGGAACCTCGAAGGCACAAGTGCCAACGACACGGCCGCCACGGGATTTGTCCTACCTATTGGGTTCGGGTGTGGTTTGCTCGATAGATTGTGGTTTGCGTGTGATTGTGAGTGAGTTGCGAGTGCTTAAGTGTATCGATCGCGCTTGTAAAGCCTCTCACCCATTCTCGTTTTGTAGTAGGATTCCCTTAGATAGGTTTTTTGGGAAACCCAGCCTTTTGTATCCTTGTCCTATCGGGTTTGCGCCGGGGTCCTGTCCGGCCGGGTAGACAAGTGTATTAATTTGTTTAGGGTTTTCGAATTTTTTGAGTGCTCCTCAAGAAGGTCTTGGGAACTTAGGGCTATTTCGGTTCGGACCTATTGGCCCGCCCGGGTAGTGCCTAACAATTGGTATCAGAGCCCTCTTGAGGAGAAACCGGACTTCTTATTGCACTTGGACCGAGAAGAGCAACTTCAAAGGACAGATCGAAGAAGGAATTCAGTCAGTGCAGATTCGGTTTTCTGGTTTTCTTGATTTTCTAAGCAGGTTTTGGCCTTAGTTCCTACGGTATTCAGTCTTCCGCAGCGTTTTATATAGTGTTGTTCCACGGCTTGGCTTGCTCCCCTTTAGCAAGTCTAGGGAAGTACACCTTGTACCCCCGAGGGTAGCCAAACTCGAGGTACGTCACCGAGACACCAGGCGGGTGTGGTGATTTAGGCTCCTAGAGCCCGGCCGAGAGTGAAGCGGGACTGCCGAGGCACTAGGTGGGTGCGGCAGTAGACGGGCCAACCCGTCTCCCTTGCTAACGAACACACGGGCAGCAGCAGGGCAGCGGCAGCGTGTGGGCAGGTTAGGTTAGTTTTAAGAGTGGCAGTAGCCAGCCTTTGGATTTTGAGAGTGGCAGTTTAGATAGCTAGGTTTTTTTTTAGTTGTTCACGGTGTTGCCTTGGAAGTTTTCAGCCCGCGCCTTGCAAATGGGCAAATCCAAGAAGCAACTTCCCTTGGAGGAGAACCCAGTCCTAGAAGAGGCTCCCCAACCTCAAGAGGAACCAGCACAAGCCGAGTCCGTCGAGCTTCAAGACCCCATGGTCGGGCGCATGACCCACATAGAGCGCGAGCTCATTCGCATGCGACGGGACATGGACCGGCAAGACTCCATACGTAGGACAGATATGGAGCGGCAAGACTCTGCCAGGCAGAAGGATATGGACGAGTTCAGGAGTATGTTTAGGCTCCTTAGTGCCTCCATCAACCCCCCTCAAGAGGCCGTCACTCAAGGCCCGATGCCTTCAAGAAGGGACAAAGGTAAAGGCATCGCTGACGGCCATAACAACTACTTCACGGATAATGAAGTAGACCCTCGAGTGTCTCATGTAGGCACCAGCATGGAAGGGGCCCGAAATCACAGAATGGGACCCCCATTAGCTCCTCAGTCCGGACCAACTTTCCGGCCTCCCTTTGATGATCACCCGCGTGCTCAACCTCAGATACAACGCTTTGCGAACTCAAGTCAGAATCAAACGATTTATGATTCTGAAGAGGAGGAAGAATCTCCACAACAAAGAAGAAGAAATGAGAGGGCACAACCCCGTAATGATGAGAGACGGACACCCACAGTCCGTTATGACTTTCCCAAGTTCCACGGGGAACAACTAAGGGAGTGGATGTTCATGGCGGAACGTTATTTTGTGTGCCATCGTGTTCCTAGGGACGAGTGGATTGAGACCGCAGCAGCAAACATGACAGGAGAAGCAACTAGCTTCTACTTATGGTTCGTCCACAAGACATATGACCCAACCTGGGAAAAATTCAAGAAGAGCCTCCAAGTTCGGTTTGGCGACTCCACCTTTATCGACTACGACGAGGACCTTAAAAACTTGGTCCAAACCACCACGGTTCAAGCCTACCAGAAACAATTTGAAAGACTTGCAAGCATGGTACAGTGGTCCGAGAAGGCCCTCATCGGCGCTTTCAAGGGTGGATTAAAACAAGAGGTAAAACTTGAAATGAAGGTGCAACGCTTCGAAAGTTTAGAAGAATGTTTCGGCATGGCTCGTATATACGAGGAACGAATCGAAGAGAGGCGTGCCATGAAAAAAGCACGCAAGTTTGAAAAGCAGAAGAAGAAACCCTCGCATTCTTCTGCTCACAAGTTTCGAGGGAATGAAATAATCCCTTACCATAAGGGAAGAGATTATAAGCCCGGAGATAAAGGATATCAGCCGACACCTAAATCGGGCAGAGGACCTCCAACTCGTTACCTCACACCCAAACAAATGGAGGAATATAGGCGCAAAGGATTGTGCTTTAGGTGTGAGGAAAAGTGGGATAAGAATCACCAATGCAAGTCCTACAACAGGATTATGGTACTGAGTGACAGTGAGAGTGATTCTGAATCCAACACCAGCTCCTCTAGTGATTCTGACGAGAGCTCTAGCTCTTCATCCGAAGAGGAGGTGTACCACAAGCGGCCGAGCAAAGGCAAGGCCAAGGAAGAGACCACAACGCCCGAAACTGAAGAGGGTGGAGACGAGTCTCTACACTCCATGACCGATCCCCACAAGCCAAACGCCATGCGGGTCTTTGGCAGAATCAATGGGCACAAGGTGCTGATTTTGTTGGATAGTGGCGCCACAAACAACTTCCTTACCGAGGAAGCAGCCAGACGTTGCAAAGTGGCGCTCAGAGATAGCAAACCCCAAACCATCATCGTGGGAGGGGGTTACCGCCTTAAGTGCCTTCATGAAGGGCAAGGCATGGAAGTCGTCCTAAACAAGAAGGCTTTCTCCATCGATTTTCTGGTTATTCCACTGGAGGGAGTCGACTTGGTCTTAGGAATGCCGTGGTTCCTTTCCTGGAAAGCTATCAACTGGGACGTGAAGAGTTTCACCATGACCTTCACACCCGAGGGAGAAGAGGAACCCGTAGTAATACAAGGACTCACGGGTAACGCACGACCAAAGGCTGCTCAAAGATGCCTTAACCATGAGCAACCCGCGTGCTGGGTCCTTGCTTTGGCGACTGATGTACCGGGGCCGGACAAAGAAAATGAGGGACCAATACCGGCCTCAATCCAAAAAGTGATCGACGGATTTCCAGAGGTTTTCGATGAGCCAAAGGGCCTGCCTCCCAAGCGGGCCTACGATCACAGAATCATCCTTACTCAAGGAGCAGAGCCAGTCAACGTGAGACCATATCGGTATGGGCACAGTCAGAAGGCGGAAATCGAGCGCCTAGTAAAGGAGATGTTGCAAGGCGACATCATCCGCCCGAGTTGTAGTCCTTTCTCTTCTCCAGTCCTCTTAGTGAAAAAGAAAGATAATACCTGGAGGTTCTGCGTGGACTACAGAGCGCTCAATGAGGTGACCGTTAAGGATCGGCACCCCATACCGGTGATAGATGAGCTCCTAGACGAGTTAGCCGGCGCCACAATCTTCTCTAAGATCGACCTTAGAGCCGGCTACCACCAAATAAGGATGTATGATGAAGATGTGCTCAAAACAGCCTTCTGAACGCATGACGGGCATTACGAATTCTTAGTGATGCCCTTTGGACTTACTAACGCACCAGCAACCTTCCAAAGGTGCATGAACGACGTGTTTCAGAAGTACTTAAGAAACTTCATTTTGGTGTTCTTCGACGATATATTGATATACAGCAAGAGCGAAGAGCTACATCAGAAACATCTTGAAATCACGCTCCAAATTTTGAAGGAGCATCAGTTGTTTGCGAAGATGTCCAAATGCAGTTTTGGGCAATCTTCGATTGATTATCTTGGGCACATTGTGTCCCGAGACGGGGTTCGGGCAGACCCCGAAAAACTTCGAGCCATGGAAAGATGGCCACTGCCAAAGGACTTGAAAGGTCTACGAGGATTCTTAGGGTTGACGGGTTACTACAGACGTTTCATCCAAGGCTACGGCATTATAGCCCAGCCCCTCACCCAAATGCTCAAGAAAGGAGCTTTCTCATGGACCGACAAGTCAAAGGCCGCGTTCGATAAGTTGAAGACGGCCTTGATGACAGCCCCCGTGCTCACGTTACCCGACTTCACCAAGACGTTCACGATAGAGACAGATGCGTGCGACGTGGGAATCGGGGCAGCCCACGGACAAGAGGGGCATCCCATTGCGTACATGTCGAAGGCACTCACTAGCCGTGCCAAGCCTCTTTCAACCTATGAGAAAGAGTTACTCGCCATTGTCATCGCAGTGGAGAAATGGGGTCCATACCTCATAGGGCGCAGGTTCATAGTCAGGACCGACCAGAACAGCTTGAAGTATATGCTCAAGCAACGAGTCTCTACCCCTACGCAGCAAAGATGGCTAGCGAAACTTCTAGGGTACGACTTCGAGATTGAGTACAAAAGAGGTCCTGAGAACACGGCAGCGGATTCCCTTTCGAGGTTAACCGAGCAATTGATGACACTTTCAGTGGTCAGCACGAGTTTGTGGGACAGATTGGCCGACGATCAGCAGGCTGATCCAAATTTAAAGTTGATCAAGACATCCATTTCCCAAAACCCGGGCTCCATACCTCTTTATTCGGTTAAGGGGAACATCCTTTACAGGAAGAACCGTGCAGTGGTTCCTCCCGCATCTGAGCTGAAAAGAGAGCTCCTGCAGCACTTTCATGACTCGCCAGCTGCAGGACATGAAGGGGTCGCGAAGACCATTAGCAGAGTCAAGACCCAGTTCTGGTGGCAAGGACTGAAGGCCGAAGTGCAGCGATATATACGCCAGTGTACTGTGTGTCAGAGAGAGAAATATGAGGCCATCAAACCTCCAGGGCATCTCAATCCTCTCCCAATCCCCACCAAGCCATGGACTGACATCACCATGGACTTTATTGATGCCATGCCTCGATCAGAAGGGAAAGAGGCCGTGCTTGTTGTGGTGGATCGGCTGACCAAGTACAGCCATTTTGCACCTTTGCCACGCCTGTACCAAGGGCCATTAGTGGCTAACGTCTTCCAAGAGTTCATCGGGAAACTCCACGGAATGCCTCAGACCATCGTCTGTGATAGAGATTCGATCTTCATGAGTGCGTTCTGGAAGGAATACATGAAGACGATGGGTACAGATCTTCGGTTTAGTACTGCTCATCACCCGCAGACCGACGGGCAGAGTGAAATAGTGAACAGGTCCTTAGAGACTTACTTGCGTTGCTTCGCAGGAGAAAGGCCCAACTCCTGGGTCAAATTTCTATCCTGGGCAGAGTGGTCATACAACACAAGTTGGCACTCTACCACAGGGATGACACCATACGAAGCCGTCTACGGATATCCACCTCGATCCATTCCACGATATGAAGGAGGTAGCGCTACAGAAGACAACGTAGACTGCGAGTTACGAACTCGTGAGGCGGTTCTGGAGACCCTCAAACAGAACATGGCTAAGGCCCAGAACCGTATGAAGCAACTATACGACAAAGGTAGAAAGGATCGAGAGTTTACTGTCGGGCAGTACGTGTGGCTTAAGAGGTTGCCTCTTAAGCAAAGGTCTCTCATGGGACAGCCGTATTCCAAGCTTCTCCCACGTTACTACGGGCCGTACCCCGTCTTGCAGAAGGTGGGGAAGGCGGCATACAGATTGGGATTGCCTAGAGAGGCACAGGTCCATCCGGTCTTTCACGTGACACGTCTCAAGCCTCATCATGGGGACGTGCCCTCAGTGGTGGAACATGTGCCCGACCAGCTACCTACGCCTTATAGAATTCTGAAGCACCGTTACGTACAGAGACAGGGTAGAACAAGGCACGAAGTTTTGGTAGAATGGCAAGGTCCAGACCATGGCACCTCCTGGGAAGAATTCAGAGCAGTCGCTCATAGGTTCCCCTCTACAAGCGCTCGAGGACAAGCGCAATTTAGGGAGGGGGAATCTGTTACGGGCCTAGGTGAAGGACCGTACCCAAGCGAGCCCGAGCAAGGCGAGCCGAGCCAGAGAAAGAGAAAAGCGTCGGATCTTTGGGCTCACTCCCTGCAAAAGCATATCGCACATCCTGGGGAGGTTGAAGATGCACTGCAACCAGTTGCAGAGGGTGGAGTGGGTGGCGCAACCAGGTCCAAGTGCATAAGAAGCGAGGCCGAACCTCAAGGCGATCCGGTACTAGTAGTAGGAAACCCCGAACGAGCTAAGGTAGAACTCGATAAGGCTCCTTTGTTTGAGACCCTTGAGGCACCTAAGGATTCGAAGCCTTAGGCAAATGACTGGTCACGTAGGCCAGCCCTTGACCCAACACCGAAGTGCGGGCGGTTCCCCGCACGAGGTCCCCACCCTGGGCTCACAAGGCTCAGGGGTGGTTTAGTTTTAGCGAGTAGCGCTTAGCCGTTTTCTAGTCTTAGTCGTTTTAGACTTAGGCGTTTTCCTTCGAGTTGTTTGGGTTGAGTCTAGCGCACGCCTAGTGGAGCGGGCTGTGCTCCACGCCAAGGGGATCCGAACTTAACCCCTTTTACTCCAGAGCTGGGCGGGATAGCGCCCTCACTTGTAAATACAGATTTGATAATGGAACCGGTCGACTTGTGACCCGGTCCTAGTAGGCTTAGTATTTATTCTTTTGGATCTCTTTGTAAATCATGCTTTTTGAGAAATAAGAATTCATTTGCACGGTGTGGCTCTCTCTCCCCTCTCGAGGTCCCCCTCTAGGCTCTCGCATTCTCTACTCAAGTAGGAGAATCCGTCCCTTAGAGGTTTTTTCCGAATACCCTTTGAGATCCGGCGTCCGCGTAGACAAAGGCTCGAGGTAACAAAGGCGCAAGGCAGGCCCTCCTCATCGGTGGTGATCCTCCCGACGTGACCACGGTAAGCTCCCTAATCGAAGCTGCAAAAAGCTCGAACGGTGCCTTCTCTTCGATCACGGGAGAGTTGAAAGACCGGCCGAGCGATTGGGAAGAAGAAGGCTGCAATCCAGCTTTCTAACGACGGTGAAAAGGTTAGTACTTTGATAGTTGGAGTGATTTCGTTTAGGCTTCGGCTGTTGGCATTGGGCGCCTCACCTAGGGGTCTAGGCTTATACTCGGTGTACCCGAAGTGTTAGTTTAGCACAGTCCTACGGTGTCCCTCCCTTGGAACAGTCTTAGTCCTATTCGACTTCATACGACTTTGGCCAAATCGCACGCCCGGGGTGTTAAGAAGTTACAATCGACTCCTTGGTATTCTCGGGTGTTCCTGCACAAACAGAGGTCCAGCAAGCTCCCGACACCCAAGTCTCAAAGATCCAGCCGGCAAACCAAGCCAGGACCAGCACCATTGGAATCGCCATCAAGCAAGGATTGAGATAAGTAAATTCGGGCGTATTTCCACGGTGAGAAGCTATTCCGGTAATCAGCCGGAATCCTGTTTAAGCTAGTCGCCGCTGCAATTTCCGGCGACCTCCATTGCCCTTGGAGAAGAAGACGTCCTTGCCCCTTTCGCAGTCAAAGGCCGCAGCAGACAGCAAGGGCACCGTGGTCATTCGGTTCAACATTGGAACCCTAGCCGCCGGCGCCTCCTCGCGCGAGCCTTCCACCTCGGACGTCAACTCTAAGGTAAGTCTCTCCCAACCCTTCATCCAGCCACGTGTCGCCATCATAGAACCCTTCCGGATTCACTCCTCCACGTGTCAACCTCCGAGCGTCTCATCCTAATCAGTCCCCCTCGGATCACGCGCGGCCTGATTTGGCTAATCCCCTAGCCGTGTGTGATTCCTCCCTTCCATTCTCGTGTTCTTTTCCTCGTGGTATCAACCCTAGTCGCAGTCTCCCTCAGCCGTCCATCCTCCACGTGTCGTGCATCCAGCTCGTCATCGCCTCCACGTTATCAGCCCGAGTCTCCACCTCGCCCTCAGCTGGCCCCACGGGTCCCTTGTGCGAGCGCCACCTCACCCGGCGCGACCTGGCCTTTCCTCGTTAACGCGCCCTTCACGCGCTAACGCCCTCCTCGCCAACGCGCTACCGTGTGCTATTTCCGGCAACACCCAGCCGCAGCCACTTCCCCGTTGCCTTCCCCCTCCAGCTCGCAAACCCTAGCCGTATTTTCTTATCGCGTCTCTTCCTCGCCCTCCATCGTGCCACGTGTCACGTATCCGGCGCATTTCCTTGGCACGACCAGCCAAGACTTTGACCGCACCTAACTAGGTAGCCTCTCGCGCCCGCATCGAACCTAGGCTTCCCCTCCCTTGTTGACTTTGACCTAGGCTTACGTTGACCGACCCTTAGTCTACTTAGGAAGTCAACACCCCACCTAGCCTCCTTCTTTGACCGAACCTAGTTGACCCGAGCTTAACTCGAGTGTCCCTCCTTGACCTAGTTCACCCGGACCTATCACTCGGTCCTGTAGTCAACCTCCTTAGTAGAAACCCTTGACCACATCTGAGTCCGAAGCGACTCAAGTTCCGTGAGCTTAGGCTCGTCCTAGGCTAGCCAAGTTAACCTCCCTCTAGTTAGGTAACCCGTATTTCCCACCTAAGACTCAAGATCCTTCGGCCAACCCCAGCCTTTGCCAATCTTGACTAGACCGGCCGCCTATAGAGCCCCCTCGCACCTGGCCTATCCTCGGCCTTAGTTAGGACTAGGAGACCGCACGGGATAGCCTCACCGCTTTTCCGTGCCAGGCCGGCGCTTCACTTGCGCCTTGGCCCTTCATCCGTCGGCCAGACCGACGTACGTGGCCGAGCCACTCCAGCGACAGGCAGGTCGGCTAGCCCTTGCGGTTTTAGCCCCCCTCGTCGTCAAGACACCTCAGGCAGCACTCGCGTGACAGGTGGTCGCGCCCTGTGCAACTCTTGCGGCTGTGCCCTCTGCTTCCCTGTGGCCGAGACCGATCGGCCACTCGCCTGACGTCCGGTCGACAGCATCTCCACCACCGCGGCTGACCTGTTCGCCCCCCCTCCTGCAGCGCGCGGCAACCGACAGGCGATAGCGTTGCCGACAGCCGCGACTAGCGACCAGCACTCGGAAGCCTGCCGCTTCCTTGCGGCCGCACCCCCGTGGCCCGCGACGCCCCTGCAGCAGTAGCTCCGTGGAGGCTCACCTCAAGTGGTCTTCTGTACCGTTGCTGCAATACCTGGGGCTGTGCTCTCTCCCCGGGTTCTTCATTCGGTTAAGCCAAGCCCGGCTTGGCTGGTAACGCCCTCCTCCCCCTTGTAGCACGGGCGGGTGTTTTGATTTGAGTTCTAGGTTGCATCTAGTTTGTTTTCGTTTGATGTTTTAGCCCGGGCTTAGTCCCTTGTCCCCTACGCGGAACCTCGAAGGCACAAGTGCCAACGACACGGCCGCCACGGGATTTGTCCTACCTATTGGGTTCGGGTGTGGTTTGCTCGATAGATTGTGGTTTGCGTGTGATTGTGAGTGAGTTGCGAGTGCTTAAGTGTATCGATCGCGCTTGTAAAGCCTCTCACCCATTCTCGTTTTGTAGTAGGATTCCCTTAGATAGGTTTTTTGGGAAACCCAGCCTTTTGTATCCTTGTCCTATCGGGTTTGCGCCGGGGTCCTGTCCGGCCGGGTAGACAAGTGTATTAATTTGTTTAGGGTTTTCGAATTTTTAGAGTGCTCCTCAAGAAGGTCTTGGGAACTTAGGGCTATTTCGGTTCGGACCTATTGGCCCGCCCGGGTATTGCCTAACATCTACCATAAATATTAAATATTTTTGAAGTATCGCGCGAATTCGCTTTCTGTATCCCTACTGTTCCCGACGCTGTCCGCGAGCAGCGGAAGACCGGGCACAGGAGGGACTACAGCAGCCGATTGATGCAAATGATCTCCCATACATGTGATTTGGGCGACGGCTCCCGGGCGAAAGGGGCTAACGCGAAAATCACTTGGTCTACCATAAGTATTTTTGAAGTACGAATCCGCCTTGTGTATCCCTAGTGTTCCGAGCACTTTCCGCAAGCAGCGGAAGACCGGGCACAAGAGGGACTACAGCAAGGTCCATCGAGCCGAGCAAATGTTTCACCAGCCCCCCCCCCTCCGACGAA
>NC_045140.1:28563699-28571199 GCF_008831285.2 Nymphaea colorata | reverse complement strand
AGTTTCGGCATTGTGATTTCCCTGTGCATTAGTTTAGGAATTTTTCTTTGTCGTTGGCTCCAAATAGCCAAATTCCTTGGTTTGTGCGTGTTTTCACTGGGTGCCTAACTCACGAATTCTATGGGTAAATCCAAGAAGAACGTGAGCTCCGATGAGCCTGTTCTTGAGGACATTCCTCAGGAGCAAGCAGGAGATGCCCCTCCAACTCAAAGGGGGCAAGTTCCAGACTATGCCTTAGGTAGAATCCTAAGCATAGAGAAGGAATTGCTACAAATGCGTAAGGAAATGGCCAAAGTTGAGAACTTTAGGAAGAAGGACATGGATCGTCAGAACGCGGAACACCAAAAGGAAATGGATGAAATCCGCGCCATGTTCAGACAGTTGGCCAACAACCAGGCCCAAGTCGTTGTAGAGCAGAGGACCACTCAGGGTCCGAATCAACAGAAAGGAAAAGGTTTGCTAGTTATACCTGGCTACCAAACCGACACTGAGGTTAATCCCAACAACATTTCACATGTTGGGACGAGCATGGAAGGAGGTAGAGTCATGGGACCACCTCCAGACAGGTATCTAAACGAGCCTACAAGTGAATACTACAGACCTCCTCAAGGTCAACGAACTAGTCAACCCATTCGGAACCCAATTTTTGAGCTTTCCGAAGGAGAGGACGAAACACCACTTCGTCCTAGGAGAACTCGAAGAGAGCCTACACGTTTTGAAGAGAGACGGACACCTTCCGTCAAATATGATTTCCCTAAGTTCAATGGGGAACATCTTCGAGAATGGCTATTCATGGCCGAACGTTTCTTCTTGTGTCACCATGTACCACAAGAAGAATGGATTGAAATCACCACGGCCAACATGACCGGCGAAGCAACAACCCACTACCTCTGGTTTGAACATAAGACGGTCGACCCAACGTGGGAAAAATACAAAGCGAGTCTGCAGTTGCAGTTTGGAGACTCCACGTTCATAGATTATGACGAGGATCTCAAAAACTTAACCCAGACCACCACCGTGCCTGTCTACCAAAGGCAATTCGAGAGGTTGGCCAGCATGGTGCAATGGCCAGAGAAGGCCCTCATAGGGTCGTTCAAGGGTGGACTACGAAGCAATATCAAAAGAGAGATGAAAATCCATCGCTTCGGTAGTTTAGAAGAATGTTTCGCAATGGCCAGGTTATATGAGGAGAGAATTGAAGAGAGAAAAGAAGAAAAAAGAGAGAAACGAGAAAGAAAGGCTCGTAGGTCGGACAAGTTGAGGAAGAAACCCTCATTCTCCTCTACTTCTCGGAATCAAAGTAGAGAATTCCGTCCCCAAGGGAAGGAATTGGTTCCCTACAACCGTGGGAACGATTATAGGCCCAACCCAAGACCGGGCCGTGACCTCCCAACACGTTACCTGACCCCAAAACAAATAGAGGAGTATAGAAAGAAGGGCCTATGCTTTAGATGTGAGGGTAAGTGGGAGAAGAACCACCAGTGCAAGGCACTATTCAACATCGTGGTGGTTGATGAACCAGAGACAAGCTCCAGTTCAGAAAGCGATTCCTCCTCTAGCTCTAGTTCCAGTTCCTCGTCTGATGAGGAAGTCCAAGTGAAGAGAAAAGGAAAGAAAATTGAATCTGAGGAACCACAGAAGGGAGAAACCTCGAACAGAGAAGACAAATCTGAAGAGGTTGAATCCTTACATTCTATCCAGGATCCCCATAAGGCTAACGCCATGAGAGTTTTTGGCCGCATCAATGGCCAGAAAGTTTTGATTCTGCTCGATAGCGGTGCAACAAACAACTTCTTAACCGAATAAGCCGCTGAGAAGTGCAAGGTCACTCTCAATGAGAGCAGCCCACAGACTATAATCGTGGGAGGGGGTCATCGACTCAAGTGCATTCATGAAGGAAAGGGCATTGATGTCAACATCAAGAAGAAGAACTTCAAAGTGGATTGCCTAGTCATTCCATTAGACGGAGTCGACTTGATTTTAGGAATGCCTTGGTTCCTAACTTGGAAGGATATTCGTTGGGATGTGAAGAACTTTGCCATGACGTTCATCCCAGACGGAGAAGGGGAATCGATCACTCTTCAGGGACTCGCCAGCTCCACGCGTCCCAAGGCAGCATTGCGGTCCATCCAGCATGAGCAACCCGCTTGTTGGGTACTTACACTGGCTACGGATGTACCAGTAGCTGAAGATAAGGTGGAAGAACCAATTCCACCAAGCATTCAATTGGTCCTAGACCAATTTCCAGCCATTTTTGATGAGCCCAAAGGCTTACCACCAAAACGGGCATATGATCATCGTATCGTCCTCGCACAAGGTGCGGAGCCTGTCAACGTCAGGCCATATAGGTATGGGCACAGCCAGAAGGCGGAGATCGAGCGCCTTGTGAAAGAAATGTTGGAAAGCGGATACATTAGGCCTAGTTGCAGCCCTTTTTCTTCACCAGTTCTCTTAGTGAAGAAGAAGGACAACACTTGGCGATTCTGTATTGATTACAGGGCGCTGAATGAGGTGACCGTTAAGGATCGGCACCCGATACCAGTTATTGATGAGTTGTTAGACGAATTGGCCGGCGCCACAGTATTTTCCAAGATTGATCTCAGAGCCGGCTATCATCAGATCAGAATGTTCGATGAAGACGTCTTGAAGACAGCGTTCAGAACGCATGACGGGCATTATGAATTTCTCGTAATGCCTTTTGGACTGACAAATGCACCGGCTACATTCTAGCGGTGTATGAATGATGTGTTTAGAGCCCATCTCAGAGACTTCATCCTCGTATTTTTCGATGACATACTCATCTATAGTAAGGACGAGGAGCAACACAAGAGGCACCTGGAAATAACTCTAGGTATTCTACAGGAGCACCAGCTCTTTGCGAAGATGTCCAAATGCAGTTTTGGACAATCTTCCATTGGATATCTCGGACACATCGTGTCCCGAGAAGGGGTTCGGGCAGACCCCGAAAAGTTGCACGCCATGGAGAAATGGCCTCTGCCCAAGGACCTCAAAGGTCTAAGAGGATTCCTCGGATTAACTGGGTACTACAGGAGATTCATCCAGGGATATGGCATTATTGCCCAGCCCCTCACCCAGATGCTGAAGAAAGGAGCCTTCTCTTGGACTGAGAAGTCGAGAGTTGCCTTTGACAAGCTGAAAGCAGCTCTAATGACCGCCCCAGTACTAACTCTCCCCGATTTCTCAAAGACTTTCACTATTGAAACAGATGCGTGTGAAGTCGGCGTCGAAGCAGTACTAGGACAAGATGGTCATCCCATCGCGTATATGTCCAAGGCCATGACTAGCCGAGCCAAGCCCCTCTCTACATATGAGAAGGAGTTGCTTGCAATCATAATCGCGGTGGAAAAGTGGCGTCCATACTTGATTGGACGCAAGTTTATCGTCAGGACCGATCAAAACAGCCTGAAGTACATGTTGAAACAACGTGTGTCTACCCCCACTCAACAGAGATGGCTAGCGAAGCTCTTGGGGTATGACTTTGAAATCGAGTACAAGAAGGGTCCTGAGAACAAGGCGGCGGATTCTCTTTCCCGCCTCACCGAACAGTTGATGACTTTGTCTGTGGTGGAGACGGACATTTGGACGAGATTAGCCCAGGATCAACATGATGACCAGTCATTAAGGCTAATCAAGACTTCGGTTCAACAGAACCCCGGATCCATTCCTTTGTATTCAGTCAAAGGAAATCTTCTGTATAGGAAGGACAAGGATGTAGTCCCTCCTAACTCTGGGCTAAGGCAGGAACTCCTGCAGCATTTTCATGACACCCCTACAGCGGGTCATGAAGGGGTCGCTAAGACCCTTGCGCGAATAAAGGCCCAATTTTGGTGGCGAGGAATAAAGGCAGAAGTACAAAACTACGTCAAGAAGTGTATAGTCTGCCAGAGGGAGAAGTACGAGGCCATCAAGCCTCCTGGTCATTTGAACCCTCTGCCTATACCAACCAAGCCGTGGACTGATGTCACGATGGACTTCATCGACGCCATGCCTCGATCAGAAGGGAAAGAGGCAGTCTTAGTTGTCGTGGATCGGCTAACTAAGTATAGTCACTTCGCCCCCTTGCCGAGGTTGTATCAAGGGCCACTTGTGGCCAACGTCTACCAAGAGTATATCGGGAAACTGCATGGAATGCCACAGTCCGTCGTCTGTGACAGAGACTCCATCTTTCTGAGTGCATTCTGGCAGGAGTACATGAAGAATATGGGTACGACGTTAAACTTTAGTACTGCCCACCACCCACAAACAGATGGGCAAAGTGAAATCGTCAACCGGTCTTTGGAGACTTATCTCCGTTGCTTCGCAGGCGAACGACCATCAACATGGGTTAAGTATCTGCCTTGGGCAGAATGGTCGTACAACACGAGCCTTCACTCGTCTACTGGCATTACCCCTTACGAGGGTGTGTATGGATTTCCACCTCCACCAATACCAAAGTATGAAGGAGGTACTGCGGAAGATGATGCAGTAGATTGTGAGTTGCGCACCAGAGAAGAGGTCTTAGAATCTCTCAAGGAAAACATCGTCAAAGCGCAAAATCGTATGAAGCAAGTATACGATAAGGGAAGAAAGGACCGGGAGTTTCAGGTGGGAGACTATGTGTGGCTTAAGAGGTTGCCTCTTAAGCAAAAGTCCTTGATGGGTCAGCCCTATTCGAAGCTGCTACCTCGATATTATGGACCCTATCTGGTGATTCAGAAGATAGGGAAGGCTGCGTACAGACTTGGCCTTCCAAGAACAGCGTTGGTACATCTAGTCTTTCACGTCACCAGGCTTAAGCCTCATCAGGGTGATGTACCTACTTTGATCGAGCAAGTCCCGGATAGTTTGCCAACTCCCTACCGTATTCTCAAACACAGGTATGTACAGCGGCAAGGGAGAACCAGGCACGAGGTGCTCGTAGAATGGGAGGGACCCGACAGGGGTACTTCTTGGGAGGAATTCGGGACGATCATTCACCGTTTCCCCTCTTCTAGTGCTCGAGGACAAGCGCAAGGTAGGGAGGGGGAATCTGTTACAGACCAATTTCCAGGTCCCGTGCAGATAGAGGCAGAGCAGGCCGAACCCAGTCGGCGTAAGAGGAAGGCGTCAGAGATTTGGGCGCGTTCTCTTCAGCTCGCGCAGGTAAGTCCCAAGGAGAAGGATTCTGCACCAGCGTCAGTTGCAGTGGGAGGAGCGGGAGAAGCAGCTGAAGCCAAGACGGTGCTTGAACTGGGTATGTCTCAGGGTGATTGTGATTCTAGAGTGGGTCTCACTAAGCTAGTCGAGTCTTAACCAAGTGAGTCCGGTCTTATGTCCCTTGAGGCTAGCCAAAGACCAAGGTCTTAGGCAAATGGCTCGGTCAAACTAGACCGAGCTCTTGATCTAACCAACCGAAGTGAGGGCGGGTCCCCTCACGAGGTCCCCACCCTGGGCTCACAAGGCTCAGGGGTTTAACCTTTTTGTTTACGAGTTGGGCATTAGGCCCGAGTCTAGTTTAAATGTTTTTTGTTAAGTAAATAGGTTTACTTCCATTGGGTTTTGAAATAAGGACCTAGCCAAGCGGGTTGTGCTTGGCAATGTGGATTTGGATTGTGGGTAGAGAACGAGATCTGGATTGTAGACTCGTTCAATTAGGACATGTATATATTGTTTTGGATCTTAGAGTTTGTATGGAATTTTGGACTAAGGAAAGCATTTTGCTAAGTTGTATTCTCTCTCCTCCTCGTGAGGCTGTCTCTCTCTCCCTCGGTCTAGAGGCGAGTTCTTCATCTTCTTCGTCAGCCATCGAGTTTCACATGGTGAAATCTGTGGTGCCTCTCATCCCCTCGCGTCCCCTTGGCCTTTGACGCTTCCTAATTCCAGCAAAGCTTCGGGCATCGGAGATATTCCGGTGGTGAACTCAAAGCACAACGGCTTGCGGCGGATTCCTCCCTACCGGCGGCAATCCCTCCCTCGTCCACGGCTGATTCCCCTTTCGAACTGCAATTCCAGCAAGGTTGGTACCTTCTTCTCGACACCGGTGAAGTTGAGAGGCTGCCCTTGCAACAGGGAAGGCTGAATTCGTTTGAGAATCCAGCAGCGACGGCTAAGAAATTACTTCTAGTTCTCGGCTTTCTTCTTGATTTTCGTAAAATTAATCTAGGACAGAAGTTGCTTAAGAGCGAGGCTTTCTTCTCGGCAAACTCGTGAGGAAGGTCTGTGCTAAATAGCAAGTTCTGGTTTATATTATCCTACGATCTTCTTGAAGAAAGTTCTTGAAACTTTGGGTTAAAACGTCCTGCTCTTCAAGATCTAACCGGGGGACTATCAATCGTACGAGTTCAGTGTAATCGTCCAATCAAGTGCTCCAACATAGCCAAGTTTGGGTGAAATCGCTCGGTTGGATAGTGAGTTCGCGTCCTTGCCAGAATTCTGCTGTCTTCCGGCGTGACCTGCAACTTCCGGCGCCATCTCAAGACTCCGGCGTCTTAGGACAACCCTGCCCTTGTGCGAGCTGAAGTCTGCGTGAAGCTTGAAGGGGCGTTCTGGTCTTTGGTGAGATTGAACTCAAACCAGGCCGGTCTTCCTCTCTCGGCGCGAGTCTACGTGCAGTCAACTCGGACCAGGTAAGTCCAATCCTCACCGTCCTCCTGTACACGTGTCAGCCATCCAGTTATCACCCCCAGCTCGTGTCCCACCTGGCCCATCATGCCCCTTACCCGAAACTTAGTTATTTTCCACGTTCCTTAGCTTTAGGACCACTAGACGCCACCTCGCCATCTTCCATTTTGGCTAAGTCTCCTCCTCCTCTCACAAGCAATATCAGCCACACATCTGGCCACGTGGCAGCATCTCCTTGCCCACGAATAGGTCTCCCCTCCAGCTCGCCAGTCCCTTTTTCACCAAGCTCTCATAGTTCGCCACCTCACCCCACGCGAGTCCCCCTTTGGCGCGCCACTTCCTCATTTCGAGCCCCTTTTCCCAAATTGTAGCACAAGTCACTTAAGACCCGCACGTACCCTCAATCACGTCCTCATTCATTCCCCAACTGCAGTTAATCTTAGCTGTTGATCCATCCACGTGTCTGCATCTCCCTTAGCCACGAGTTCCTCCAAGCCAAGTCGCCCCACTTCCCCTAACCGTCTTCAATCATGGCCCTTGATTTTGGCAACGTGTCACCATCTCCTTGCTCGAGAGACCTACTTGAGTCACTTAGTCTTTTTAGTCTTAGGAAACCCTCTTAGCTCGAGCTTAGTCCTAAGTCAATTTGACTTAGCCCCTAACCCGACTTAGGTGTCTTAGTCAAACCTAACCCAGTTTGACCTTGACCGAATCCAGTCACCTAGTCGTCTTCTTCTTATTTGACTTGAGCTCTTTAGTCCTAACCTCTTTCCAGCCTTAGATACTCGGTCAACCCGAGCCCAGCTAGAACCAACCTAGTTGACTCGAGCCTAGCTCGAGTGACCCAGCTAACCTATCCCTAACCGAGGTCAGCCATTGCCTAAGCCCCTCGTCCGAGCT
>NC_045140.1:28536032-28556099 GCF_008831285.2 Nymphaea colorata | reverse complement strand
CGGCAGAAGTTTCGAGTATGGCTGCCCCATTAGAGACTTCTGCTTCAGAGGAAGCCTCTTCAACCATACGTACTGCCCTTCTTCGAATGCTCGGTCTTGTCTACCTTTATCGTAGACTTGCTTCATTCGATTCTGCGCTTTAATCAAATTCTGTTTTAAGGAGTTAAGGACCTCCTCTCTGGTGCGCAGTTCGCAGTCCACATTATCCTCTAAGGCGCTACCTCCTTCGTAAGCTGGAATGGCCGGAGGTGGAAAACCGTAGACTGCCTCATAGGGAGTCATCCCTGTCGACGAGTGCCAACTCGTGTTGTAAGACCACTCGGCCCAGGGTAAGTATTTGACCCATGAATTAGGTCTTTCTCCTGCGAAGCATCTGAGGTAAGTCTCGAGAGACCGATTCACAATCTCGCTTTGCCCGTCGGTTTGCGGGTGATGGGCAGTGCTGAACCGAAGTTCTGTACCTAACGTCTTCATATACTCCCTCCAGAACGCGCTCATAAAAATAGAGTCTCTGTCGCAGATGATCGTCTGAGGCATCCCGTGGAGTTTTCCAACGTACTCCTGGAAGACGTGAGCCACCATTGGCCCTTGGTACAGTCGTGGCAATGGTGCAAAGTGGCTGTATTTAGACAGCCTATCAACCACAACTAGTATTGCCTCTTTTCCTTCTGAGCGAGGCATAGCATCAATGAAATCCATGGTGATATCCGTCCATGGTCTTGTAGGAATTGGGAGTGGATTTAGGTGACCTGGAGGCTTGATTGCCTCGTATTTCTCCCTTTGGCAAATCTTGCACTGACGGATGTACCTTTGCACATCGGCCTTCAGTCCTCGCCACCAGAACTGGGCCTTGACTCTACTCACGGTCTTAGCGACCCCTTCGTGTCCTGCAGCAGGCGAGTCATGGAAGTGCTGCAGAAGCTCTCGTTTCAGCTCTGAATTAGGAGGGACAACGGCCCGCCCCTTCCTAAAAAGAAGATCCCCTTTCACTGAATGTAAAGGGATGGAACCCGGATTCTGCTTTTCTGCAGCCTTAAGTAATTTGGTCGATTGGTCATTATCTTGATCGTTGGCCAATCGTACCCATAAGTTGGTTTCCACCACTGACAGTGTCATGAATTGTTCGGTAAGGCGTGATAGGGAATCCGCTGCCTTATTTTCAGGACCTTTCTTGTATTCGATCTCGAAATCGTACCCCAAAAGCTTAGCTAACCAGCGTTGTTGTGTGGGGGTGGATACACGTTGCTTAAGCATGTATCTCAAACTATTCTGATCGGTCCTTACTATGAATCTGCGTCCAATCAGATAGGGACGCCATTTCTCCACCGCAATTACAATGGCAAGCAACTCCTTCTCATACGTTGAGAAAGGTTTCGCCCTACTGGTTAGGGCCTTCGACATGTATGCGATGGGATGACCCTCTTGGCCGAGTACGGCCCCAACGCCAACTTCACATGCATCGGTTTCAATGGTAAAGGTCTTAGTGAAGTCGGGGAGTGTCAAAACTGGAGCGGTCATCAAGGCCGACTTGAGTTTGTCAAATGCAACCTTAGATTTCTCTGTCCACTGAAAAGCTCCCTTTTTTAGCATTTGGGTTAGAGGTTGTGCGATAATTCCATATCCTTGTATAAACCTCCTGTAGTACCCTGTGAGTCCAAGGAAGCCTCGTAGACCCTTTAGATCTTTGGGCAGTGGCCATTTCTCCATGGCTTGCAGTTTTTCGGGGTCTGCCCGAACCCCTTCTCGCGACACAATGTGCCCGAGATACCCTATGGAAGATTGTCCAAAGCTACACTTGGACATCTTCGCGAAAAGCTGATGTTCCTTCAATATGTTTAGCGTTATGCTCAGGTGTTCCCGATGCTTTTCCTCACTCTGGCTGTAGATGAGGATGTCGTCAAAAAAGACCAAAATAAAACTGCGTAGGTGCTCCCGAAATACGTCGTTCATGCACCTCTGAAAGGTGGCTGGTGCGTTTGTTAACCCAAACGGCATTACTAAGAATTCGTAATGCCCATCGTGAGTACGGAAAGCAGTCTTTAATATATCTTCGTCTTGCATTCTTATCTGATGATAGCCGGCGCGAAGGTCTATCTTTGAAAAGATTGTGGCGCCGGTGAGCTCATCTAACAACTCATCTATGACCGGTATGGGGTGCCGATCCTTGACGGTTACCTCGTTCAATGCTCTGTAGTCTATGCAAAATCTCCACGTGTTGTCTTTCTTCTTCACCAAAAGGACTGGGGAAGAGAACGGACTACAGCTCGGACGGATGATACCATCATGGAGCATCTCTTTTACGAGGCGTTCAATTTCCGCCTTCTGACTATACCCATACCGATAAGGCCTGACGTTTACAGGCTCCGCTCCTTGCGTGAGTACTATGCGGTGGTCATAGGCCCTTTGAGGAGGTAGGCCTTTAGGTTCCGCAAATATCTCGGGAAACTTATTCAACACATTCTGAATCGAGGGTGGGATCGGTTCGTCAATGGTCTCGTCCGATCCTGGAACATCTGTAGCTAGCGTAAGGACCCAGCAAGCGGGCTGCTCCTGGTCGAGGCAACGCAGGGCGGCCTTAGGACTTGTCGTGCTGGCTAGTCCTTGCAACGTGATGGGCTCCCCATCAAGCTCTGGAATGAACGTCATCGAGAAATTCTTGACGTCCCAGTGGATATCTTTCCACGATAAGAACCAAGACATGCCTAGGACTAAGTCGACTCCATCCAAGGGTATGACCAACGAGTCAACTTTGAAGGTACGTTTCTTGATGGTAACCTCCATGTCCTTAACCTCGTGCATGCACTTCAGCCGGTGGCCCCCTCCCACGACAATCGTTTGAGGTTTACTTGGTTGCAAGGCAACATTGCACCTTTGAGCCGCTTCCTCGGTTAGGAAGTTATTCGTTGCTCCACAATCAAGCAAAATCAAAACTTTTTGTCCGTTGATACGCCCAAATACTCGCATGGCGTTGGGCTTGTGGGGGTCTTGCATGGTGTGAAGAGACTCACCCTCTTCGGGTTTGCCTTCGGCTTTTGGAGTCTCTTCTGTCTTCGTTTCTGCCTTTTCCGGCCTCTTGGCCTTTCTCCTTGTCCTCTCCTCTTGCTCAGAAGAGGAGCTAGAGCTGGAAGGTGAACTCGAGGATGAGTCACTATCCGAGCTGCTGCTGTATTCGGGATCGCTGACCACCATTACATGGAAGAAGGATTTGCATTGATGGTTCTTATCCCATTTGGCCTCACAACGATAGCATAAGCCTTTTCGTCTATATTCTTCAATTTGCTTCGGTGTGAGATAGCGGGTAGGGGGGTTCCTACCAGATCTGGTATCGGCCCTGAACTCCCGTCGAGGTGCGTAGGGAGTTGATTCATTACCCCTGGGCCGTGAGCTAGAAGAGAACGCCGGTTTCTTCTTCTGCTTGTCAAATTTGCGAGTCCTTTTTAGGGCTCGCTTCTCCTCTAGGCGCTCTTCACATATTCGCGCCATGGCAAAACATTCTTCGAGGGTGTCATAGTTCTGGACTTTCATTTCGAGGACAACCTCTTGTTTTAATCCACCCTTGAAGGCTCCAATAAGCGCCTTCTCGGTCCATTGGACTCGGCTAGCCAAACGGATGAATTCTTTGTGGTAGGCTGGCACGGTCGTTCTTTGGACTAACTTCTTCAAGTCTTCGTCGTAGTCCAAATAGGTGGAATCACCGAATCGGAGTTGGAAGCTTGCTTTGAACTTCTCCCAAGTTGGTTCTCTAGTTTTATGGTCAAACCAGAGATATTGGGTAGTGGCCTCGCCTGTGGTGTTGGCGGCCGCTATCTCTATCCATTCCTCATCCGGGATACGGTGGCAAACAAAGTAACGCTCTGCCATGAAGAGCCACTCTCTCAGACCTTCCCCATTAAACTTCGGAAACTCGTATCTAACCGTGGGGGTTCTCCTCTCTTCTTGACGAGAGTTGGTTCTTCTTCGTTCTCTCTGAGGAGATTCACCCTCCTCTCCTTCCGAGCCATAAAAGCTTCGGCTTTGGCTATGATTTCCAATGCGTTGCTGTTGGAAGGAACTTCGCATCTCTTGTTGAGTGCGATCCGGGGGTGGGTGCATTCTGCCCCTGCCGGCACCTTCACGAGGGGTGCCTAAATGTGAAGCGTCATGTGTATCCGCTTCCACATATCTGCCCTTGCCCTTGTCTCGTCCTGACGTGGAGGGGTCCGAGGTGGGTCGATCTGTACCAATGTTGAGGTGGGCTGTAATCGCTTTAAGCATGCCCTTCATCTCATTGGTTTCACGTTGTTGTTCTTCCTCTCGACGGACGGCCTCATTTCTACGTTGCTGGTCCATGTTGTGCATCTCTCTTTTCCAGCGGTTAAAGTCCCGCTCTAATTGTAGGATGCGACCGGCAAGGGGTTCTTGAATCTCTACGGATTCAGAGGGATGAGGTGCCTCGGTTTGGCCCTCATCGGCGGTGCCTTCCTCAACGTTGAGGTTCTTTTTGGATTTGGCCATTTGGATGGCTTGAAATCGCCAAGGCAACACTGTAACGTTACCTAAACTACACTGACCTAAAATCCAAAAACTGTAACACTGCCACTCTTAAGCTACGCTGGCCTAGCTAGACTGACTCTGCCCTCTGCACGCTGCCGCTGCCGCTGATGCCGCGTGCGTTCTAAGGCAAGGGAGACGGGTTGGCCCGCCTACTGCCGCGCTACGCCTTAGCGCCTCGGCAGTCCCGCTTCGCTCTCGGTCGGGCTCAAGGAGCCTAAATCGCCACACCCGCCTGGTGTCTCGGCGACGCACCTCAAGCTTGGCTACCCTCGGGTGTACAAGGCGTACAGCCCTACACTTGCTAAAGGTGAGCAAGCGAAGCCTAGAACAACACTAATATACGGAAACCGTGAACACTAGAAGACCGAATCTGGCTAATGACTGAAAACTAAAATACCAACAAGAAAACCACTGCCTAATCTGCACTCTGACGAGAAAACCGAACAAGCTGCCTTTGGTGAAGCCGATTCTTTAGTCTTCGGGTGCTCAAACAACGGAATATACCCCAAGGTAGCTCTGATACCAATTGTTAGGCACTCACCCGGTTGCGGCTAGAAAGCGCGAACCAAGCACGAGTCCTAGTTCCCAAGTCTCCTTGAGGTAATCTAAAACCAAAAAAAAATCCTAGCAAATTAAATACAAGGTCTACCCGGCCGGACAGGACCCCGGCGCAAAAATCCCAAGGGAAGGGAATACAAGTGCGGGATTACCCTTTTCCAAAAACCTAGCTACGGCTTATCCTACTACAATCGGACTAAAACCGGATGCGAGGCTTTACAAACGCGTTCGATACAAGAATCACTCGCAACTCACTCACAAGCCACAATCAAACCACGACTAACGAACAAACCACGCCCTTTCCCAAATAGGACGGTTAGGCCCGCGGTGGTCGTGTCTTTGGCCTACGGCCTCCGAGGTACCACGACACGGACGATGGGTCTAAGCCCGGGCTAAAACAGCAATAAGCAAACTAACAAATCCCTAGTGCAAAAGCAATTACTCCCACCCGAAACTACAAGGGGGTTAAGGAGATGATACCGGCCAAGGTGATTCCTTGGCTGTCCGAGAGGGATCCGAGGCTAAGACCGTGCCTCGGATATTGCAGCTACGGATCGAAGAAGTCCGCTTGAGGCGAGCCTCCTCGGAGCTTGCTGCACGGGCTGGAGACCGGCGGGGAGCGCACGGCCTGTCTGCCGCTGGACGCCGACGATGCTGGCGTAGAGAGAGAGAGTCGGCCAAGATAGCTCGGCCGACGCTGGTCGCGTGACGGGTGTCGACGGCGTAGACGGAGGGACGGCGGGAAGCGCGCGTCTGAGTGCGCCGGTGCCGCTGCTGCTGCTACCGTACTCCGGCGGAGTGACGAGGGGGGCGAGTGCCGGAAGCGGCAACGCCTACCTGCCTTCCTTCGGGTGTGGCTCGGCCACGGGCGTCGGCTGGGTGCCGACGGAAGAGAGTCGACCACGAGGGTGGCCGACGGAACAGCTACGCCTAATCCTAACTAAGGCTGGCTGGGCTCGGCAACGACTGGGCTCTAGTAGGGTAGTGTCGGTCTGGTTTAGGGAGGTTAAGGTAGTGGTAGGCCGAGGGGGGAGGTGAGGTTTAGGAGGGATGTTAGGGTTTCTAACTACGATGGTAGGCCAAGGCGGTTTGGCTAGGGCTGAGCCTAAGCTCGGGGAAGTTGGTCAAGAGAGACCGAGTGCGATAGTGGGTTCTAGAAGGTGGGCTGACTACTGGACCAAGTGATGGGTCCGGGTGAAGTGGGTTCGGGCAATCTCGAGGTAGGCTCGAGATGACTAGGGTTAGGTCAAACGGAAGGGTTGACCTAGTGGGCTAAGACGGAAAGTCAGAGGGTTGACTAAGTCCTAAGGTCGAGTGGGTTCGGTTCAAATGTGGGTAGTGAACTCCTAGGTTGGATGACGCGTGAGGTTGACCTAGCTAGGTGGGCTCGGTCTTGGCGGTCTAGCCAAGTGAGTGCGTCGGGTCTTGCCACGTGGCAAGATCAACGGTCAAGGGTAGCTCGCTAGGGGAGAGGCTAGCGAGTAAGAGGAAGGTGGCGATCACTTTCCTAGAAGGTAGGAAGAGATCGAGCTTGATTGCTAAGGAGATTAGGCAATCAAAGAGGTGGCACTCGAGGATTATTCGAGTCTCTCTCTCCGGTGGATGGGTGACACGTGGAGGCAAGGAACGGTGGAGATAAGCCGCGGATTAGGGTTGAGATGGAGGTAGCAGAGGTAGGCGAGAAAACGGGAAAGGGGAGCGCGCGGCTAGGGACTTGCCAAAACGCTCGGGTGTAGGTGGCACGCGGTTTGGTGAGGTGGCAGCCGCGTGGACTGGGCGAGACTCCAAGTGGGACCTGGTGGGACAGGTGGCAGACACGTAGGCGGATGACTGGGCGCGGGAGGGCTGAGATGCGGACAAGTGGCGTGATGGAGGGCTGAGGCGTTAGGGTTTGACGCAAAGGAAAATATGCCAAAAAGGAAGGTGGCGGGGGTGACAAAAGCGAGCTAGGAGCTCGTGATCCAAGAGGGATTCTCGGAGGGGGCTAGGCGAGCTGGAGAGGACACATGGCAGGCTACGAGGGCAGGGTATGACGCGGGTTGACAGATGTGGGACACGTGTAGAAACGGAAGGCCAAGATGCGCGGTAGGAAGACTTACCAATTCGGGACCGGCGGCCAAGGGAGACGCGGTCCTTCACGCGCCGCGGCTAGGGTTAGCTCCTCGTCCAAATGACGCTGGTGCCCTTCTCGAAACTGCAGAGGCCTTCGGTGGTGGAGGGGCAGGACTGTCCTTCACACCGGGAACAATGGTGGACGCCGGAAGTTGCAGCGGCGCTTAGCTCTGACCAGATTTCCGGCCGAGGCAATTTATGTCTTCTCACGGGCCGAATTTGCCCAAATTTGACTATGTTGATCAGCACGAAGAGGCGATTCCAATGCAGTAGTTTATGGGACCAAACCTCGATATTGAACCGTGATTATGAATCCTTAAGGCCACTGGATTTCTTGCCAACTTCGATTTGGAGCCGACGGTGAAATTGATCTTTTTGTTGATACAGCCGTCGTGAACCGTGAGGGGTGGCTTGGGTTGGTTCCTACGGATAGAGAACCGATTCCAAGCGGGGAAGAGAGTGCACCAAGGGAGGGGCACCGTAGATCCTCAAACCAGTCACTCGGGTATGCCGAGCAAGGGGCTTAGGTCGCGGGTGAGGCTCCGGAAGCGAACAACTCCAAGCCGAATGGAAGAATTCAATGATCCAAGTACTAACCTTGTTAAGCCGTCGAATCGAAGCCTTGGGGACTTCGATCTTCTCTTGTGCCGAACTCAGCCTTTCTTCTCCTTCGTGTTCAAGGGGAAGGCACTAATGTTCGGGCTGTTGATCTTCTTCGTAGAGGCAAGCGTGGACGAGGAGGGATCACCGCCGGTGGGAGGGGATCCGCCTGGTTTGTCTTCCTTGAGGCCGAGGTCAACACGGACGACGGGGGCAAGGGGATTCGATGGGTGGAGACGCTCCTAACTCGGGTAGAGAGAGGGGGTCGAAGAGATGGAGTCCTCGAAGAGGAGAGAGAGCCAAAACTCGCAATGAGCCGAAATTCGATTTCTTTGATACAATTACAAAGGATCCAATACAATATATACAAAGAGAAAGTGATCCGGGATTATCACGCGCGGATCCAAACCCAAAATCTAAAAAACTCAAGGCGCTCGGCACAACCCGCCGGCTTAGGTCTTGACCTCGAATCTCAAAGGCGCCAAGTAAAAACGAGTTAACAAAAGCTAAGTACTAAAGTTAAAATAAACGCCTAAGTGCTAAAACGACTCCTTGAACCTTGCGAGCCCAAGGAGGGGGACCTCGTGAGGGTAAACGCCCTCACTTCGTATTTGGAGTATAAGGGCTCGGTCTGGTTGACCGAGCCATTCGCTTAAGACCTTTGGTCTTAGACGACCTCGCGGGTTGAGAGAGTCGAACTCGGTATGGGTGCGTCTAGCCTACGCTCGGTGAGTTCTACTACTGGTTCAGTGTGACCCTGAGGTTTATCCTGTTCGAGCACCGTTGCGGACTTGGCTGCTCCTCCCGCTCCTCCCACTGCAACCTGACCTGGTGCGTCGTTAGCCTCCTTGGGAGTTTCCTCGGCTAACTGATGCAAGGACCGAGCCCACAATTCTGACGCTCTTCTACGCCTAATGCTTGGCTCGGGCTGTTCGGCCTCGCCTGGGTCTGGACCATCGGGTAGGTCCGTAACAACACCCTTCGACCTTGCTGCCGTCCCTCGTGTGCCCTTTCTTCACTGCGAGCGGCCATTTTTTCTTGGTTCCGCGTGCTTCCGTAGCTGTCTTTTCAGCTTCTCCTGCGTCCGGTTTTGCCTGGGCCATTTGTAGTCCACGCGGTGCGACTGTGGTAGGGTCTTGTCCGTGGCCGACCTAAGTCTGAAACCAACGGCCGTGCCTACCCCCACGATCACCTTGGACCAACCAGAAGACTTCCTAGACAAATTAAAACAAAGACACTACCCAGTCGGACAGGACCCCGACTTAGAAAATCCCGGATAGGTAGCGGAATACAAGAGAGGCTATACCCAAATCCAAGCAAAACCTACTACACAAATCTAAGAGATGCGAGGCTAATACAAGCGGAAGCGATACATTTGTTAAAAATCACTCAAACTCACTCAAGCAAACCATGCAAACCACGCCTAAACGCACAAACCACACCCACCCGTAGGAGGCTAGTGCTGGCACGAGGTCGTGTCCTTGGCGCAGTGCCGCGGAGGTCCCTCTATGCACAACTACGACCTCACGGTCGGGCTGAAAGCAAAATGCAGAAATAAATGCTACCTCCCGCGTGTCTAAAGAGAGGAGTAGAGTGTACCGGCCAAGGCTAGCTTGGCTAAGCAGTCAAAAGCCTCGAGGTGAGATTCCACACTCGAGGACTACCAGCAACACGAAAGAAGAGGGCTGGTGCAGAGCTGAACTCCAAAAGAAGAGGCCGTGAGTGAAGTCAAGCCGTTCCAAGAGACGCGTGAAGTAGGATCACCCCGCCGGAATCGCCTAGGAGCACTTCAACGCCTTGCTGGATGTCTGGGGGACCTTCTGGAATCCACGCCGGAGAGTCGCCGGAAAAAGAGCAGAGGTGGCCGGAGGTGGCCGGAGGTGGCCGGAGGTCGCCGGAATATGCTGGATCAAGGCCCGCCGGTTCCAAAGACTTCAAGGATGCGGCTAGCAATGCCGCGGTCTTCCTTGGCGCTAAGGTTGAAACCAACTAGGCGCGGGACTTGGACTGAGTGGGTTCGGACCAGGTGGGACCAGGTGGGACCAGGTGGGCCCGGGCTAGGTTTGGCCAGCGAGCTAGGTCATAGGTAGAGTAGGCTAGGTAGGTCCTACGGTCAAAATCTTCGGTTGACCGGGTGTGGGGAAGGGACTCAAATGAGGGTTCCTACAAAGTAGCTAGGGTGGGTTTGAGTGGCTCGGTTTAGGGTAGATGAGAAAATGGAAATGGAAAGGCAAGTGGTAACTTGGTAAGTTCGGGTGAGCTCGGGGTAATTGGGTAGGGTAGAGTTGGCTAAGAATATGGAGAATATTCCATGATAGGATTGTCCTCCAAGATTCTAGGCTAGGTGGCGTTCTAGAAGGGCTATCTCCCTAATACGTAGGAGAGAGGCTAGGGATCTTGGTGAGGTGTATAGGTGAGGTGGCGATTTGGCTGATGAGGTGTGTGGCTGGGCAATATCCTAGCTAAAATGGAGGAGGAGGTGGCAGTCAACAAGGTGATCAGCCACCTACGAAGTAGGAGAAGATCTCTCAAAAGAGAACTCGCCCCTTCCAAATGTGATCCACTAGCTACAAGCTAGGGATGTGGAGGATTTCACTCCAAGGTTCTCTCCCAAGTGCTCCCGATCATGCCACGTGTACAGATATGTGGTGGAGATGGCGAAGGGCCCAAGTCAAGCAATCACTTACCGATTTGGGTGAGACAAATGCGAAATCCCCAAATGTGACGACGCAAGAGTGCTTTCCCCAAATGTGGCCGGATTTTCCCCAATTGAGGCCGGAATCTCCCAAATGCACACACGAATAACTCGAACACTTGCAGCCCGGGATGGAGTGATGCCGGAATCAATGCAGCAGTGGCCGGAATTAGACAATTCCGGCCAATTTCCAGAACTGGCCGCGCCTAGTCCTCTTGCCGATTCTCTCTTTCTTTTACTTTAATTTTTCATTTGGGCGTCTTTCTTTTTCTTTTCTTTTCTTTCTGATTTTTCTCGCCCTTCTTTTCTGTTGTTTTCTTTCTGATTTCGACCAGCAAGAGGGAGGACAAGGCAGTGGCTAAATCTGAACTTTCTTGGCTCAAAGAAACTAAAACAATCGAATGAAACTCATAGAATTAAACGACAATAACTAGCTGGAGGTGCGTGACTCGTAAAATCGAGTTTAAGGACGATTTCCACCGTGGGAAAGGCTAGCTTGCTGGCTGTGATTCCAGCAAGAACTCCCCTTGGCCGAACTCTCCCCTAAACTCTCTTAACGCCGTTGCACGCCCCTACAATCGAGTTATGGACGCTTACCTCTAAGAGCCCAAATCTGGAGTGGATACTTCACCCTTCTAGTCGCCTAGAGGATGAAGTCTTCCCAGTACGAAGAGGCCTCTAACCTTCACGGGTGGAGACGTGGAGGCTGCACCGCTACCGTTGATGAAGACGTGGGGAACAAATCCATGGGAAGAAGCACCTTGCGCCGGACGCTTGGAAGCTCTTCATTTGGCTAACCCTTCGGTTGAGTGATTAGGGAAGAATAGAAGAAGAAATCAAGGCTAAGAGAGAAGAATACCGTCGGGTATAGCTGCTGTTGCTTGAGGAATTTCAGCAAGTTGCATCGAAAATTCCCCAATGTAAGACGGAGGAAGAAGAACGTGGCTTGGAGAGGAGACGCGCGTGAGAGGGAGAGAACTCGAGTAGAGGAGAAGAGAGAGAGTCGATTCACACAAATGACTTCTATTCTCGAATTTTGCATACAGATCCAAAAGAATTCTAAATATTTATAATACTGAATTAAAAAGCGGATCTAAACAATTGATCCAACCCAAAATCAAAATCCAAAACGGAATTGACTACCAAAGCAAATGCGCACTCTAAAATCAAAGAAAACGCAAGCAAACTCGAACTCGAGACTTAGTGTCTCGTCCCTAACTCGTCCTCTCCTTAGCCCGCACGCTGTGGGCCTTGGTTCAGACCAGAAATTCGCCTAGGCTCGCCCTAGGCTGACCCTAAGTGCATGAGTATAGCGAAGACCTAGGTTGGACTAGACCGGACTCGGACTTGACCCCTTTCGCCTTGGTCCTCAAGAGCCTCGCTTAGAGCCGTTGCCTCTCCTCCCGCTCCTCCCTCGGCATCGATTCTAAGCTGAATATGTTCAGTTTGTAAGGTCTGCACCTGATGCACTACGCCTCCCTTTTGACTCAGCCTTGAGTCATCTTGGCCTTGTAGGGCCTTAATCGCATGAAGGGCGGTTTTGCCCCGCGCCCTTTGGCTGCTCTCAGCGACATCTGTGGCTACCCTAGGCCACTCTGCAGGTTGACCCGTATCAGATCCACCCTCCTGAGATGGAGCTTGTCCCCAAGCTCCTGTAGGGAATTGGAATTTTACCTTGTCAAACAACTCCCAGGAGGTACCACCATCGATTCCTTCCCATTCAATCAAAACCTCGTGGCGGGCTCTACCATCTCTAGTGACCCATCGGTGCTTTAGGATTCGATATGGGCGTTGGCTAACATCTGGTAATGGTTCCTCTTGCTCTGGTACTGGCCCATGATGCGGCTTCAACCGAGAGACATGGAATACTGGATGGACAAGGGCTGTAGGGGGCAAAGCTATGCGATAGGCTGCCTTACCAATTTTCTGAAGAACTCGAAACGGCCCATAGTATCTTGGCAGAAGCTTCGAATAGGGCTGTCCTAGCAACGATTTCTGCTTCATGGGCAGCCTCTTTAACCATACCATGTCGCCTACCTCAAATTCTCTGTCTCTACGCCCCTTATCATGCGCCTTTTTCATTCTAGCCTGGGCCCTCTGGATGTTTCTTTTTAGCGTGGCTAGAATGTCATCCCTGTTTCTCAAGGCAACATCGACCTCATCTTCTCTTGCGGTGTCTACCTCATACCTCGGGACATAACTCGGCGGGCAACCATACAGGGCTTCATAGGGAGTCATGCCGGTTCCTGAATGGAGGCTGGTGTTATAGGACCACTCAGCCCAAGATAAATATTTGACCCAGGTGTTGGGTCTCTCTCCGGCGTAACACCTCAGATAGGTCTCCAGTGTCCTGTTGACTACTTCGCTCTGCCCATCTGTTTGAGGATGATGGGCGGTGCTAAAGTTGATCACTGTACCCGCCATTCTCATATACTCCCTCCAAAAAGCACTGAGGAAGATCGAGTCCCGATCGCAGACAATGGTCTTGGGCATACCATGCAGCTTTCCAACGTGATCTTGGTAAACATTAGCAACCATTGGTCCATGGTAGTTTCTGGGTAGGGCCACAAAATGGCTTTACTTGGTTAAGCGATCCACCACGACCAACACCGCCTCTTTCCCTTCAGCTCGGGGCATTGCATCAATGAAGTCCATTGATACATCTTCCCATGGCTTATCCGGTATGGGCAAAGGGTTCAAGTGCCCTGGAGGCTTGATGGCCTCATATTTTTCACGTTGGCAGGTAGGGCAGGCTTTCACGTAATCCCTCACGTCTGCTTTCATTCCCTCCCACCAAAACTGTGCCTTAATGCGCCCCATAGTTTTAGCCACGCCTTCGTGACCAGCAATGCTCGAGTCATGAAAATGTTTGAGTAGCTCAACCTTGAGAGGCGAGTTCTTTGGTACCAAGGCTCGTCGCTTCTTGCAGAGTATTTCTCCTCTTAACGAATAGTGGGGAATAGACTCTGGATTCTGGCGTATGGACTGCTTGAGGAGCCTAAGTGTTAGATCCTGATCTTGCTCCTGAGTTAGTCTATCCCAAAGGTCGGTCTCAATCACAGAAAGAGTTTTTAAGTGCTCTGGCATGCGTGACAAGGAGTCTGCAGCAGAGTTTTCGGTTCCCTTCTTGTACTCTATCGTGAAATCGTAGCCAAGGAGTTTGGCTAACCATCTCTGCTGGATAGGAGTCGAGACGCGTTGCTTTACCATGTACCTCAAACTGCTGTGGTCCGTTCTCACCACAAATCTTCGCCCAATCAGATAGGGCCTCCACTTGTCTACTGCTAAGACTATTGCCAAAAGCTCCTTTTCATAGGTGGAAAAGGGTTTGGCCCGCTCCGTGAGGGCTTTCGACATAAACGCAATTGGGTGGCCCTCTTGGCTCAGAACTGCACCGACGCCTACGTCACTAGCATCTGTCTCAATTATGAAATCCTTAGAGAAATCAGGGAGAGCAAGTACTGGGGCACTCATCATAGCGGCCTTCAGTTTGACAAAGGCCTCTCTTGCTTTCTCAGTCCATGTAAACTCCCCCTTTTTCAACATGTGCGTCAAGGGAGAAGCGATCAAACCATAGCCTTTGATAAATCTGCGATAGTACCCCGTGAGGCCTAAAAATCCCCGCATGCCTCGAGGGTCCTTCGGCAAGGGCCATTGCTCCATGGCCTGGAGTTTTTCAGGGTCGGCTCTGACCCCCTCATGTGATACGATGTGACCCAAATACCCGATAGAAGTCTGCCCAAAGCTGCACTTGGACATTTTCGCGAATAGGGTATTCTCCCTTAATATTCTCAACACTGTGCGAAGGTGCTCGACATGCTGTTCAATACTCTGGCTGTACACAAGAATGTCATCGAAGAAGACTAACACGAAGTCACGCAGGAACTGACGAAACACGTCATTCATACATCGTTGGAATGTTGCGGGCGCGTTCGTAAGTCCAAACGGCATGACCAAAAACTCATAATGGCCGTCATGGGTACGAAATGCCGTCTTTGTAATGTCTTCCTCATACATTCGAATTTGGTGGTACCCTGACCGGAGATCCAACTTGGAAAAGATGCGAGCTCCAGATAGTTCATCCAAGAGTTCATCAATAACAGGAATTGGATGCCTATCCTTGACAGTAGCTTCGTTCAAGGCCCTGTAATCCACACAGAATCTCCATGTGTTGTCCTTTTTCTTGACGAGAAGGACTGGCGACGAAAAGGGACTAGAACTTGGCCGAATAATATTACTTTCTCGCATTTCTTTGACCAATCGCTCAATTTCTGATTTTTGAGCGTACCCATAGCGGTACGGGCGCACGTTAACCGGCTCTGTGCCGTTGGTCAATACTATCCTGTGGTCATATGATCGAGGTGGAGGAAGTCCTTTAGGTTCCTCGAATATATCCTTGAACTCCTCCAACACTTTCTGAATCTGCTCGGGTACTTTCTCTTCTGATCCCTCTTGAGCGACAACTTCCTCTGCCACTGAAACTAACCAAGCCGCTGGTCTCTGGACTGCTATAGCCTTTAGCGCTGCCTTGGGTGCCAAACTAGGATCGACTGCCCTTAGCACTACTTCCTCTCCTCCACCCTCTTTAGGTAGGCACATCTCCATGGTAGAGAAGTCCCACCAAATTCGCCCTAAGGTCTTGAGCCATTTGACTCCAAGAATGATATCTACGCTGGGTAGAGGGACAACTAGCAAGTCGACTGTATAAGGAATCTTCTGAAGCACGAGCTCTACGTTTGCACACTTGCGAGTGCAAGGGAGACACTCACCATTGGCCACCAGTACTTTAAGAGTTGGGTGCTCTTCGATGGTACAATTCAATTCCTGAGCGAGGTGGTCACCCACGAAATTGTGAGTAGCCCCCGAATCCAAAAGAACAAGAACATTTCTCTTTCCAATTTGCCCTATAACTCTCATAGCATCTGGTCGGTTAGGGTCTGTCATGGTATGACAAGCGCCCTCAAGGGGTGGCCTTTCCTGCTCTTGAGGCTCTTCTCGGGCCTCCAATTCCTCTATTTCTTCGATCATAGGGGATTGATCTTCTTCATCGTCGGCGTCATCATCCAAAACCGTGTAGACTCGAATGTGCTTGCACTTGTGCGTAGGGTCCCACTTTTCTTTACACCAGAAACACTGCTTGTTCTTGATTAACTCTTCTCTTTCTTCCCGAGTTAGTACAGGAGGCGCTCGACCCTTGAAAGCGGGTTTAGGTTCTTCTTTACACGGAGGGGCTGGAAGGAGTTTTTGCGGTTGAGGGATCTCCCTCACACGGACTGTTCCGGGGTTTCTCCATTGTCGGTACAAGGCTTGTTTCTTTCTTTGCCTATCCTCGATGGAACGTGCTTTGGCAAAGCACTTCCGCAACTCTGTGTTGGGCTCAGCCCGTATGTCTATCTGAATTTCCTCCTTCAATCCTCCAACAAATGCGGCAATGAGGGACTTGGGCGTCCAATCAACCATGCTTGCTAAATTCTCAAACTTGGCTTGGTATTCTTGAACTGATGCGGTTTGTCTTAGATTACGCAACTCGATGTCGTAATCTACATAGGAAGACTCACCAAATCTGAGCATGAGAGCTTCTTTGAACTCTCCCCACGTATTGACTGGCTCCTTGAGCTTGAGCCAACGATACCATCTCCTAGCTTCGCCATCGAAGTGTAGAATGGACGTTTGAAGCCATTCCTCATCAGGAATCATCTGACATGTGAAGTACTCCTCCACTTGAAAAATCCAATCTAAGGGTTCCTTGCCATTGAATCTAGGGAAGTCAATGCGAACCATAGGAATCCTTGGTTGGTTTCTTGGCGCTGCCTGACGCTCTCTATACGGCTCCCAAGAAGGTGGTTCACGGTCTCCTCTATCACCCCATCTACGATCTGAATTAATATTCTCCCACTGTGTGCCTCCAAATCTGGACCTATACTGGCTGGATTGGGGTCCATAAGGCTCTCGGTTCTCCCAATCAGGCGAGGAGTTATGATGCCCACCGTGATAGTTGTTGAGGTTGGTGGGCTGTGCTTGGAAACCTCCATTATTGCTGTTATTCCCCCCGGGTGGTGGTCTACTAGGGCCGGCTTGCGAATGGAAGGGATTAGGACCGACGTTGGGCGGTCCATTGAGTATGCCCTTGCCCTTATCAACGTGGGGCTGTGGGGGATCCGGGTTGTTTCTCCTAAGGGCCTCTTGATTGGCCGTCATGACTCTCATCATCTCCTTGATCTCATCTAACTTGTTGAGCTTAGAAAGTTGTTTCTTGTAGTCGCTCATCTCGTGGCGGATTTTCAAAACCTCATTTTCGATGTGAACCATTCTTTCCACCGCGTATACCTCCATCTCAGTAGATGGCTGTTCCTCATTGGCTGAGGTCTCCGCCTCAACATCTGGTGCCTCGGGCACGACTTGCTTCTTCTTAACCATTGCGATGGTTAAGTCCAAAAAAAAAATCAGAAATCCAAACGTCTAAAAGAATCACACGACTAGTTGAAAACCACTGACTCTGACACTGACAAGAATTCCAGCTGTATTCTGCCCTGTATAAAATCCGAAATGCCGATACTGTACTTGCTTGCTGCTGCTCCAAGGAGGCTCTGATACCAAATTGGTAGGGTCTTGTCCGTGGCCGACCTAAGTCTGAAACCAACGGCCGTGCCTACCCCCACGATCACCTTGGACCAACCAGAAGACTTCCTAGACAAATTAAAACAAAGACACTACCCAGTCGGACAGGACCCCGACTTAGAAAATCCCGGATAGGTAGCGGAATACAAGAGAGGCTATACCCAAATCCAAGCAAAACCTACTACACAAATCTAAGAGATGCGAGGCTAATACAAGCGGAAGCGATACATTTGTTAAAAATCACTCAAACTCACTCAAGCAAACCATGCAAACCACGCCTAAACGCACAAACCACACCCACCCGTAGGAGGCTAGTGCTGGCACGAGGTCGTGTCCTTGGCGCAGTGCCGCGGAGGTCCCTCTATGCACAACTACGACCTCACGGTCGGGCTGAAAGCAAAATGCAGAAATAAATGCTACCTCCCGCGTGTCTAAAGAGAGGAGTAGAGTGTACCGGCCAAGGCTAGCTTGGCTAAGCAGTCAAAAGCCTCGAGGTGAGATTCCACACTCGAGGACTACCAGCAACACGAAAGAAGAGGGCTGGTGCAGAGCTGAACTCCAAAAGAAGAGGCCGTGAGTGAAGTCAAGCCGTTCCAAGAGACGCGTGAAGTAGGATCACCCCGCCGGAATCGCCTAGGAGCACTTCAACGCCTTGCTGGATGTCTGGGGGACCTTCTGGAATCCACGCCGGAGAGTCACCGGAAAAAGAGCAGAGGTGGCCGGAGGTGGCCGGAGGTCGCCGGAATATGCTGGATCAAGGCCCGCCGGTTCCAAAGACTTCAAGGATGCGGCTAGCAATGCCGCGGTCTTCCTTGGCGCTAAGGTTGAAACCAACTAGGCGCGGGACTTGGACTGAGTGGGTTCGGACCAGGTGGGACCAGGTGGGACCAGGTGGGCCCGGGCTAGGTTTGGCCAGCGAGCTAGGTCATAGGTAGAGTAGGCTAGGTAGGTCCTACGGTCAAAATCTTCGGTTGACCGGGTGTGGGGAAGGGACTCAAATGAGGGTTCCTACAAAGTAGCTAGGGTGGGTTTGAGTGGCTCGGTTTAGGGTAGATGAGAAAATGGAAATGGAAAGGCAAGTGGTAACTTGGTAAGTTCGGGTGAGCTCGGGGTAATTGGGTAGGGTAGAGTTGGCTAAGAATATGGAGAATATTCCATGATAGGATTGTCCTCCAAGATTCTAGGCTAGGTGGCGTTCTAGAAGGGCTATCTCCCTAATACGTAGGAGAGAGGCTAGGGATCTTGGTGAGGTGTATAGGTGAGGTGGCGATTTGGCTGATGAGGTGTGTGGCTGGGCAATATCCTAGCTAAAATGGAGGAGGAGGTGGCAGTCAACAAGGTGATCAGCCACCTACGAAGTAGGAGAAGATCTCTCAAAAGAGAACTCGCCCCTTCCAAATGTGATCCACTAGCTACAAGCTAGGGATGTGGAGGATTTCACTCCAAGGTTCTCTCCCAAGTGCTCCCGATCATGCCACGTGTACAGATATGTGGTGGAGATGGCGAAGGGCCCAAGTCAAGCAATCACTTACCGATTTGGGTGAGACAAATGCGAAATCCCCAAATGTGACGACGCAAGAGTGCTTTCCCCAAATGTGGCCGGATTTTCCCCAATTGAGGCCGGAATCTCCCAAATGCACACACGAATAACTCGAACACTTGCAGCCCGGGATGGAGTGATGCCGGAATCAATGCAGCAGTGGCCGGAATTAGACAATTCCGGCCAATTTCCAGAACTGGCCGCGCCTAGTCCTCTTGCCGATTCTCTCTTTCTTTTACTTTAATTTTTCATTTGGGCGTCTTTCTTTTTCTTTTCTTTTCTTTCTGATTTTTCTCGCCCTTCTTTTCTGTTGTTTTCTTTCTGATTTCGACCAGCAAGAGGAGGACAAGGCAGTGGCTAATCTGAACTTCTTGGCTCAAAGAACTAAAACAATCGAATGAACTCATAGAATTAACGACAATAACTACTGGATGCGGACCACGGCATACAAACGAATTGGGGAGGCGATTTACAGTCACTACAAGAGAATGACGCTGGAAAAACACACTTAGCTGTATTTCTGCTGAACGGACGATCAAATGCATCTCAGATCTTCACCCGCCGTGTAGGCATTGCGCGAAGGCTGGAATGCCTTCCGATGGTGGATGACGCCTCTCGAACCCCTGTGGCTGAGGAGTCCGCACGGCATTACCTTGCTTCTGCTCGGGTAGACGATGAAGAAGCACCCGCCGGCGCTTGGCTTCGTTTCACCTCCTAGTAGAGAAAACCAGCGGAGGTGTGGGATAATGTCGGGTTGCCAATCGCCATTGATGAATCTGAGGAGGCTGGAGAAGAACCTCAGATGCTCACACAGAAATGAGGAGGAAGAAGAAGATGGAGGCGCAAGAACGCGCGGTGAAGAGAAACTGTTCTATAGAAACTTGTCCAAAATCATTAACAACTTAGGGAACTTCACAAAGACACTATTTAAAGTGTAGCATGACTCGGTTCGGTCTATGTCTCGAACCGGTCGGTACAAAACTGAAACATAACTAAAATGAAACCGGTTCCTAATAAAACGCTGGATTTGGATCGGTCCTAAGACGGATCCTGTCAAAACCGCTCCGACTGACCGTAATGCTGTAATCACTCCGTCTCGGCCTGAAATGGTCGGCTTGGGGCTGAAAACTCCTCCAACTCAGTCTCGGTCCACTGGCATGTGTGGCTAGGTCGGTCAGCTGGCCGGACAACTCCAGCTCACTGCATCGGCTAGCCTCCCTAAGAAAATGCTGTCCTCGCTGAATGACCTCCGTGCGTGATACCCTCGGAACAAGGATCGGCCACCCGCCCGAGTGCTGCTGCTGCTAGTGGTGATGGTGGTGCCGCTCGTTAGCCTCTCTAAGGTTTCCGCTGTGCACTCTGATAGCGTCCTCGCTCGCTACAACCTCACAATGCTCCAGGTGACCACCAG
>NC_045140.1:28526032-28528532 GCF_008831285.2 Nymphaea colorata | reverse complement strand
TGACAGCGACACCTTCTAACGAGCTCATGTACTTGGAAATCCTGGTAAATGGAAGGCCTACCTTGGCTATGGTAGACACGGGAGCTACGCATAACTTCGTCTCAGTTGAGGAGGCGAGGAGACTGGGCCTAACCCTTGAGAGGGGAGAGTTACGCATGAAGGCGGTGAACTCAGAGGCCAAACCCATCCACGGAGTGGCCCGGGATGCGGTTGTGAAGATTGAGAGTTGGTTAGGAAGGGCCAACTTCTCGGTGGTCCCGATGGATGATTTCCGGATGATCCTAGGCATGGAGCTCCTCAGTACAGCGAAAATGGTGCCAATGCCGCACCTACGCAGTATCAGTATCATGGACGAGAAGTCCCCTTGTATGGTTCCAGTAACATCGATAAAGAGGGATAAGGGCAAAGCCGCAATGATATCTGCCCTTCAGTTGAAGAAAGGCCTCAAGCACGGCGAAGACACGTACTTGGTGGCAATCAGGGAAGTAACTAATGACTCCCCTGGTTTGGTCCCAGAGGCGCTTGCGCCTGTCTTAGCGGAATTCGCAGGAACAATGCCTGTGGAGCTCCCTAGACGGCTGCCACCTCGACGCGAGGTGGATCATGCCATCGAACTCATCCCTGGTGCCAAACCCCCGGCAATGGCACCATATCGAATGGCCCCTGCAGAATTAAGAGAACTTCGGCGACAGTTGGATGAGATGCTAGCTGGAGGTATAATCAGACCCTCCAAAGCTCCTTTCGGTGCACCAGTGTTATTCCAAGCGAAGCATGATGGCTCCAAAAGGCTATGTGTGGATTATCGAGCGTTGAACAAGGTAACGGTGAAGAACAAGTACCCTTTACCTTTGATTGCAGATCTGTTTGATCAACTGGGCAAAGCTCAAGTGTTTTCCAAGTTAGACCTCAGATCAGGATATTGGCAAGTTCGGATTGTTGATGGCGACGAGCCAAAGACCACTTGCGTCACTCGTTACGGTGCCTTTGAATTCTTGGTAATGCCGTTCGGGTTGACGAATGCCCCAGCCACTTTTTCGACTCTAATGAATAAGATATTCTATCCGTACTTAGATAAGTTCGTGGTAGTCTATCTTGATGACATTGTAGTGTATAGCAAATCCATGAGGGAACATGTAGAACACTTGCGGACAGTGTTCAAGGTATTGGAGGAAAACGAACTCTATGTGAAGCGCGAGAAGTGCCTATTCGGCCAACCGGAAATCAGTTTTCTCGGTCACATTGTGGGAAAAAGTCAGCTGCGAATGGACACCGAAAAGGTGAGGGCAATTCAAGACTGGAAACCGCCAACTAATGTACCAGAACTACGTTCTTTTCTTGGTTTGGCAAATTACTATCGACGATTCATTGAGGGGTATTCTTTGATAACTGCGCCTCTCACTGATTTGTTGAAGAAAAACCGAACTTGGGCTTGGGAAGAGCTCGAAGAAGATGCCTTCGACAAGTTAAAGAGGGCCCTGACGCAGGAGCCTGTGCTCAGGTTGCCCGACCACACAAGAAAATTTGAAGTCCACACGGATGCATCAGATTTTGCCATTGGTGGAGTTTTGATGCAGGAAGGTCATCCAGTTGCCTATGAGAGTCGGAAGCTGAAAGACGCGGAGCGACGGTACTCCGTGCATGAAAGGGAAATGACAGCCGTTATTCATTGTCTTCGCACATGGAGGCATTACTTATTGGGGTCCCAATTCGTGGTAAAGACTGATAACGTAGCCACAAGCTACTTCCAGACTCAAAAGAAGTTGAGTCCGAAGCAAGCTCGATGGCAGGAATTCCTTGCGGAATTCAATTTCGCCTTGGAGTACAAGGCAGGGAAGGCAAACGTCGTGGCCGATGCACTGAGTCGGAAGGCAGAGTTGGCAGCTACCCGGATAGCATCATCCGAAGCGCAACTCGAGGGTGCTCTTCTTGGGCGGATTCGAGAAGGCATGAAGCAGGACCCAGTGGCCAAGCACTTGGTCGAAACAACGGAGGCGGGAAAGACGCGACGATTTTGGCTACAAGATGGACTTTTAATGGCAAAGGGCGGACGAGTGTTCGTGCCCAGATGGGGCAATCTCCGACGAGAGTTGCTAAAGGAGTGTCATGACTCATTGTGGGCTGGCCATCCTGGCCAGGAGCGGACACTGGCACTACTCGAACGTGGCTACTACTGGCCACAGATGCGCGACGACGTTGAAGCATATGTGAAAACATGCTTGATCTGTCAGCAGGACAAGGGAACAAACCAGAAGCCTGCCGGTCTCCTGGAACCTCTTCCTATTCCAGAACGTCCATGGGAATGCCTCTCCATGGACTTCATCGTCAGCTTGCCCAAAGTTGACGGCTTCAGCTCCATCCTTGTGGTTGTGGATAGATTTTCAAAGTATGCCACATTTATCCCAGCCTCTAAAGAATGTCCCGCGGAAAAGACGGCTGAGTTGTTCGTGAAGCATATTGTCAAGCATTGGGGCGTGCCAAAAGCATTGTTAGTGATCGGGAT
>NC_045140.1:28481032-28513532 GCF_008831285.2 Nymphaea colorata | reverse complement strand
AGTCCTGGTAGGGTCTTGTCCGTGGCCGACCTAAGTCTGAAACCAACGGCCGTGCCTACCCCCACGATCACCTTGGACCAACCAGAAGACTTCCTAGACAAATTAAAACAAAGACACTACCCAGTCGGACAGGACCCCGACTTAGAAAATCCCGGATAGGTAGCGGAATACAAGAGAGGCTATACCCAAATCCAAGCAAAACCTACTACACAAATCTAAGAGATGCGAGGCTAATACAAGCGGAAGCGATACATTTGTTAAAAATCACTCAAACTCACTCAAGCAAACCATGCAAACCACGCCTAAACGCACAAACCACACCCACCCGTAGGAGGCTAGTGCTGGCACGAGGTCGTGTCCTTGGCGCAGTGCCGCGGAGGTCCCTCTATGCACAACTACGACCTCACGGTCGGGCTGAAAGCAAAATGCAGAAATAAATGCTACCTCCCGCGTGTCTAAAGAGAGGAGTAGAGTGTACCGGCCAAGGCTAGCTTGGCTAAGCAGTCAAAAGCCTCGAGGTGAGATTCCACACTCGAGGACTACCAGCAACACGAAAGAAGAGGGCTGGTGCAGAGCTGAACTCCAAAAGAAGAGGCCGTGAGTGAAGTCAAGCCGTTCCAAGAGACGCGTGAAGTAGGATCACCCCGCCGGAATCGCCTAGGAGCACTTCAACGCCTTGCTGGATGTCTGGGGGACCTTCTGGAATCCACGCCGGAGAGTCGCCGGAAAAAGAGCAGAGGTGGCCGGAGGTGGCCGGAGGTCGCCGGAATATGCTGGATCAAGGCCCGCCGGTTCCAAAGACTTCAAGGATGCGGCTAGCAATGCCGCGGTCTTCCTTGGCGCTAAGGTTGAAACCAACTAGGCGCGGGACTTGGACTGAGTGGGTTCGGACCAGGTGGGACCAGGTGGGCCCGGGCTAGGTTTGGCCAGCGAGCTAGGTCATAGGTAGAGTAGGCTAGGTAGGTCCTACGGTCAAAATCTTCGGTTGACCGGGTGTGGGGAAGGGACTCAAATGAGGGTTCCTACAAAGTAGCTAGGGTGGGTTTGAGTGGCTCGGTTTAGGGTAGATGAGAAAATGGAAATGGAAAGGCAAGTGGTAACTTGGTAAGTTCGGGTGAGCTCGGGGTAATTGGGTAGGGTAGAGTTGGCTAAGAATATGGAGAATATTCCATGATAGGATTGTCCTCCAAGATTCTAGGCTAGGTGGCGTTCTAGAAGGGCTATCTCCCTAATACGTAGGAGAGAGGCTAGGGATCTTGGTGAGGTGTATAGGTGAGGTGGCGATTTGGCTGATGAGGTGTGTGGCTGGGCAATATCCTAGCTAAAATGGAGGAGGAGGTGGCAGTCAACAAGGTGATCAGCCACCTACGAAGTAGGAGAAGATCTCTCAAAAGAGAACTCGCCCCTTCCAAATGTGATCCACTAGCTACAAGCTAGGGATGTGGAGGATTTCACTCCAAGGTTCTCTCCCAAGTGCTCCCGATCATGCCACGTGTACAGATATGTGGTGGAGATGGCGAAGGGCCCAAGTCAAGCAATCACTTACCGATTTGGGTGAGACAAATGCGAAATCCCCAAATGTGACGACGCAAGAGTGCTTTCCCCAAATGTGGCCGGATTTTCCCCAATTGAGGCCGGAATCTCCCAAATGCACACACGAATAACTCGAACACTTGCAGCCCGGGATGGAGTGATGCCGGAATCAATGCAGCAGTGGCCGGAATTAGACAATTCCGGCCAATTTCCAGAACTGGCCGCGCCTAGTCCTCTTGCCGATTCTCTCTTTCTTTTACTTTAATTTTTCATTTGGGCGTCTTTCTTTTTCTTTTCTTTTCTTTCTGATTTTTCTCGCCCTTCTTTTCTGTTGTTTTCTTTCTGATTTCGACCAGCAAGAGGGAGGACAAGGCAGTGGCTAAATCTGAACTTTCTTGGCTCAAAGAAACTAAAACAATCGAATGAAACTCATAGAATTAAACGACAATAACTAGCTGGAGGTGCGTGACTCGTAAAATCGAGTTTAAGGACGATTTCCACCGTGGGAAAGGCTAGCTTGCTGGCTGTGATTCCAGCAAGAACTCCCCTTGGCCGAACTCTCCCCTAAACTCTCTTAACGCCGTTGCACGCCCCTACAATCGAGTTATGGACGCTTACCTCTAAGAGCCCAAATCTGGAGTGGATACTTCACCCTTCTAGTCGCCTAGAGGATGAAGTCTTCCCAGTACGAAGAGGCCTCTAACCTTCACGGGTGGAGACGTGGAGGCTGCACCGCTACCGTTGATGAAGACGTGGGGAACAAATCCATGGGAAGAAGCACCTTGCGCCGGACGCTTGGAAGCTCTTCATTTGGCTAACCCTTCGGTTGAGTGATTAGGGAAGAATAGAAGAAGAAATCAAGGCTAAGAGAGAAGAATACCGTCGGGTATAGCTGCTGTTGCTTGAGGAATTTCAGCAAGTTGCATCGAAAATTCCCCAATGTAAGACGGAGGAAGAAGAACGTGGCTTGGAGAGGAGACGCGCGTGAGAGGGAGAGAACTCGAGTAGAGGAGAAGAGAGAGAGTCGATTCACACAAATGACTTCTATTCTCGAATTTTGCATACAGATCCAAAAGAATTCTAAATATTTATAATACTGAATTAAAAAGCGGATCTAAACAATTGATCCAACCCAAAATCAAAATCCAAAACGGAATTGACTACCAAAGCAAATGCGCACTCTAAAATCAAAGAAAACGCAAGCAAACTCGAACTCGAGACTTAGTGTCTCGTCCCTAACTCGTCCTCTCCTTAGCCCGCACGCTGTGGGCCTTGGTTCAGACCAGAAATTCGCCTAGGCTCGCCCTAGGCTGACCCTAAGTGCATGAGTATAGCGAAGACCTAGGTTGGACTAGACCGGACTCGGACTTGACCCCTTTCGCCTTGGTCCTCAAGAGCCTCGCTTAGAGCCGTTGCCTCTCCTCCCGCTCCTCCCTCGGCATCGATTCTAAGCTGAATATGTTCAGTTTGTAAGGTCTGCACCTGATGCACTACGCCTCCCTTTTGACTCAGCCTTGAGTCATCTTGGCCTTGTAGGGCCTTAATCGCATGAAGGGCGGTTTTGCCCCGCGCCCTTTGGCTGCTCTCAGCGACATCTGTGGCTACCCTAGGCCACTCTGCAGGTTGACCCGTATCAGATCCACCCTCCTGAGATGGAGCTTGTCCCCAAGCTCCTGTAGGGAATTGGAATTTTACCTTGTCAAACAACTCCCAGGAGGTACCACCATCGATTCCTTCCCATTCAATCAAAACCTCGTGGCGGGCTCTACCATCTCTAGTGACCCATCGGTGCTTTAGGATTCGATATGGGCGTTGGCTAACATCTGGTAATGGTTCCTCTTGCTCTGGTACTGGCCCATGATGCGGCTTCAACCGAGAGACATGGAATACTGGATGGACAAGGGCTGTAGGGGGCAAAGCTATGCGATAGGCTGCCTTACCAATTTTCTGAAGAACTCGAAACGGCCCATAGTATCTTGGCAGAAGCTTCGAATAGGGCTGTCCTAGCAACGATTTCTGCTTCATGGGCAGCCTCTTTAACCATACCATGTCGCCTACCTCAAATTCTCTGTCTCTACGCCCCTTATCATGCGCCTTTTTCATTCTAGCCTGGGCCCTCTGGATGTTTCTTTTTAGCGTGGCTAGAATGTCATCCCTGTTTCTCAAGGCAACATCGACCTCATCTTCTCTTGCGGTGTCTACCTCATACCTCGGGACATAACTCGGCGGGCAACCATACAGGGCTTCATAGGGAGTCATGCCGGTTCCTGAATGGAGGCTGGTGTTATAGGACCACTCAGCCCAAGATAAATATTTGACCCAGGTGTTGGGTCTCTCTCCGGCGTAACACCTCAGATAGGTCTCCAGTGTCCTGTTGACTACTTCGCTCTGCCCATCTGTTTGAGGATGATGGGCGGTGCTAAAGTTGATCACTGTACCCGCCATTCTCATATACTCCCTCCAAAAAGCACTGAGGAAGATCGAGTCCCGATCGCAGACAATGGTCTTGGGCATACCATGCAGCTTTCCAACGTGATCTTGGTAAACATTAGCAACCATTGGTCCATGGTAGTTTCTGGGTAGGGCCACAAAATGGCTGTACTTGGTTAAGCGATCCACCACGACCAACACCGCCTCTTTCCCTTCAGCTCGGGGCATTGCATCAATGAAGTCCATTGATACATCTTCCCATGGCTTATCCGGTATGGGCAAAGGGTTCAAGTGCCCTGGAGGCTTGATGGCCTCATATTTTTCACGTTGGCAGGTAGGGCAGGCTTTCACGTAATCCCTCACGTCTGCTTTCATTCCCTCCCACCAAAACTGTGCCTTAATGCGCCCCATAGTTTTAGCCACGCCTTCGTGACCAGCAATGCTCGAGTCATGAAAATGTTTGAGTAGCTCAACCTTGAGAGGCGAGTTCTTTGGTACCAAGGCTCGTCGCTTCTTGCAGAGTATTTCTCCTCTTAACGAATAGTGGGGAATAGACTCTGGATTCTGGCGTATGGACTGCTTGAGGAGCCTAAGTGTTAGATCCTGATCTTGCTCCTGAGTTAGTCTATCCCAAAGGTCGGTCTCAATCACAGAAAGAGTTTTTAAGTGCTCTGGCATGCGTGACAAGGAGTCTGCAGCAGAGTTTTCGGTTCCCTTCTTGTACTCTATCGTGAAATCGTAGCCAAGGAGTTTGGCTAACCATCTCTGCTGGATAGGAGTCGAGACGCGTTGCTTTACCATGTACCTCAAACTGCTGTGGTCCGTTCTCACCACAAATCTTCGCCCAATCAGATAGGGCCTCCACTTGTCTACTGCTAAGACTATTGCCAAAAGCTCCTTTTCATAGGTGGAAAAGGGTTTGGCCCGCTCCGTGAGGGCTTTCGACATAAACGCAATTGGGTGGCCCTCTTGGCTCAGAACTGCACCGACGCCTACGTCACTAGCATCTGTCTCAATTATGAAATCCTTAGAGAAATCAGGGAGAGCAAGTACTGGGGCACTCATCATAGCGGCCTTCAGTTTGACAAAGGCCTCTCTTGCTTTCTCAGTCCATGTAAACTCCCCCTTTTTCAACATGTGCGTCAAGGGAGAAGCGATCAAACCATAGCCTTTGATAAATCTGCGATAGTACCCCGTGAGGCCTAAAAATCCCCGCATGCCTCGAGGGTCCTTCGGCAAGGGCCATTGCTCCATGGCCTGGAGTTTTTCAGGGTCGGCTCTGACCCCCTCATGTGATACGATGTGACCCAAATACCCGATAGAAGTCTGCCCAAAGCTGCACTTGGACATTTTCGCGAATAGGGTATTCTCCCTTAATATTCTCAACACTGTGCGAAGGTGCTCGACATGCTGTTCAATACTCTGGCTGTACACAAGAATGTCATCGAAGAAGACTAACACGAAGTCACGCAGGAACTGACGAAACACGTCATTCATACATCGTTGGAATGTTGCGGGCGCGTTCGTAAGTCCAAACGGCATGACCAAAAACTCATAATGGCCGTCATGGGTACGAAATGCCGTCTTTGTAATGTCTTCCTCATACATTCGAATTTGGTGGTACCCTGACCGGAGATCCAACTTGGAAAAGATGCGAGCTCCAGATAGTTCATCCAAGAGTTCATCAATAACAGGAATTGGATGCCTATCCTTGACAGTAGCTTCGTTCAAGGCCCTGTAATCCACACAGAATCTCCATGTGTTGTCCTTTTTCTTGACGAGAAGGACTGGCGACGAAAAGGGACTAGAACTTGGCCGAATAATATTACTTTCTCGCATTTCTTTGACCAATCGCTCAATTTCTGATTTTTGAGCGTACCCATAGCGGTACGGGCGCACGTTAACCGGCTCTGTGCCGTTGGTCAATACTATCCTGTGGTCATATGATCGAGGTGGAGGAAGTCCTTTAGGTTCCTCGAATATATCCTTGAACTCCTCCAACACTTTCTGAATCTGCTCGGGTACTTTCTCTTCTGATCCCTCTTGAGCGACAACTTCCTCTGCCACTGAAACTAACCAAGCCGCTGGTCTCTGGACTGCTATAGCCTTTAGCGCTGCCTTGGGTGCCAAACTAGGATCGACTGCCCTTAGCACTACTTCCTCTCCTCCACCCTCTTTAGGTAGGCACATCTCCATGGTAGAGAAGTCCCACCAAATTCGCCCTAAGGTCTTGAGCCATTTGACTCCAAGAATGATATCTACGCTGGGTAGAGGGACAACTAGCAAGTCGACTGTATAAGGAATCTTCTGAAGCACGAGCTCTACGTTTGCACACTTGCGAGTGCAAGGGAGACACTCACCATTGGCCACCAGTACTTTAAGAGTTGGGTGCTCTTCGATGGTACAATTCAATTCCTGAGCGAGGTGGTCACCCACGAAATTGTGAGTAGCCCCCGAATCCAAAAGAACAAGAACATTTCTCTTTCCAATTTGCCCTATAACTCTCATAGCATCTGGTCGGTTAGGGTCTGTCATGGTATGACAAGCGCCCTCAAGGGGTGGCCTTTCCTGCTCTTGAGGCTCTTCTCGGGCCTCCAATTCCTCTATTTCTTCGATCATAGGGGATTGATCTTCTTCATCGTCGGCGTCATCATCCAAAACCGTGTAGACTCGAATGTGCTTGCACTTGTGCGTAGGGTCCCACTTTTCTTTACACCAGAAACACTGCTTGTTCTTGATTAACTCTTCTCTTTCTTCCCGAGTTAGTACAGGAGGCGCTCGACCCTTGAAAGCGGGTTTAGGTTCTTCTTTACGCGGAGGGGCTGGAAGGAGTTTTTGCGGTTGAGGGATCTCCCTCACACGGACTGTTCCGGGGTTTCTCCATTGTCGGTACAAGGCTTGTTTCTTTCTTTGCCTATCCTCGATGGAACGTGCTTTGGCAAAGCACTTCCGCAACTCCGTGTTGGGCTCAGCCCGTATGTCTATCTGAATTTCCTCCTTCAATCCTCCAACAAATGCGGCAATGAGGGACTTGGGCGTCCAATCAACCATGCTTGCTAAATTCTCAAACTTGGCTTGGTATTCTTGAACTGATGCGGTTTGTCTTAGATTACGCAACTCGATGTCGTAATCTACATAGGAAGACTCACCAAATCTGAGCATGAGAGCTTCTTTGAACTCTCCCCACGTATTGACTGGCTCCTTGAGCTTGAGCCAACGATACCATCTCCTAGCTTCGCCATCGAAGTGTAGAATGGACGTTTGAAGCCATTCCTCATCAGGAATCATCTGACATGTGAAGTACTCCTCCACTTGAAAAATCCAATCTAAGGGTTCCTTGCCATTGAATCTAGGGAAGTCAATGCGAACCATAGGAATCCTTGGTTGGTTTCTTGGCGCTGCCTGACGCTCTCTATACGGCTCCCAAGAAGGTGGTTCACGGTCTCCTCTATCACCCCATCTACGATCTGAATTAATATTCTCCCACTGTGTGCCTCCAAATCTGGACCTATACTGGCTGGATTGGGGTCCATAAGGCTCTCGGTTCTCCCAATCAGGCGAGGAGTTATGATGCCCACCGTGATAGTTGTTGAGGTTGGTGGGCTGTGCTTGGAAACCTCCATTATTGCTGTTATTCCCCCGGGTGGTGGTCTACTAGGGCCGGCTTGCGAATGGAAGGGATTAGGACCGACGTTGGGCGGTCCATTGAGTATGCCCTTGCCCTTATCAACGTGGGGCTGTGGGGGATCCGGGTTGTTTCTCCTAAGGGCCTCTTGATTGGCCGTCATGACTCTCATCATCTCCTTGATCTCATCTAACTCGTTGAGCTTAGAAAGTTGTTTCTTGTAGTCGCTCATCTCGTGGCGGATTTTCAAAACCTCATTTTCGATGTGAACCATTCTTTCCACCGCGTATACCTCCATCTCAGTAGATGGCTGTTCCTCATTGGCTGAGGTCTCCGCCTCAACATCTGGTGCCTCGGGCACGACTTGCTTCTTCTTAACCATTGCGATGGTTAAGTCCAAAAAAAAAATCAGAAATCCAAACGTCTAAAAGAATCACACGACTAGTTGAAAACCACTGACTCTGACACTGACAAGAATTCCAGCTGTATTCTGCCCTGTATAAAATCCGAAATGCCGATACTGTACTTGCTTGCTGCTGCTCCAAGGAGGCTCTGATACCAAATTGGTAGGGTCTTGTCCGTGGCCGACCTAAGTCTGAAACCAACGGCCGTGCCTACCCCCACGATCACCTTGGACCAACCAGAAGACTTCCTAGACAAATTAAAACAAAGACACTACCCAGTCGGACAGGACCCCGACTTAGAAAATCCCGGATAGGTAGCGGAATACAAGAGAGGCTATACCCAAATCCAAGCAAAACCTACTACACAAATCTAAGAGATGCGAGGCTAATACAAGCGGAAGCGATACATTTGTTAAAAATCACTCAAACTCACTCAAGCAAACCATGCAAACCACGCCTAAACGCACAAACCACACCCACCCGTAGGAGGCTAGTGCTGGCACGAGGTCGTGTCCTTGGCGCAGTGCCGCGGAGGTCCCTCTATGCACAACTACGACCTCACGGTCGGGCTGAAAGCAAAATGCAGAAATAAATGCTACCTCCCGCGTGTCTAAAGAGAGGAGTAGAGTGTACCGGCCAAGGCTAGCTTGGCTAAGCAGTCAAAAGCCTCGAGGTGAGATTCCACACTCGAGGACTACCAGCAACACGAAAGAAGAGGGCTGGTGCAGAGCTGAACTCCAAAAGAAGAGGCCGTGAGTGAAGTCAAGCCGTTCCAAGAGACGCGTGAAGTAGGATCACCCCGCCGGAATCGCCTAGGAGCACTTCAACGCCTTGCTGGATATCTGGGGGACCTTCTGGAATCCACGCCGGAGAGTCGCCGGAAAAAGAGCAGAGGTGGCCGGAGGTGGCCGGAGGTCGCCGGAATATGCTGGATCAAGGCCCGCCGGTTCCAAAGACTTCAAGGATGCGGCTAGCAATGCCGCGGTCTTCCTTGGCGCTAAGGTTGAAACCAACTAGGCGCGGGACTTGGACTGAGTGGGTTCGGACCAGGTGGGACCAGGTGGGACCAGGTGGGCCCGGGCTAGGTTTGGCCAGCGAGCTAGGTCATAGGTAGAGTAGGCTAGGTAGGTCCTACGGTCAAAATCTTCGGTTGACCGGGTGTGGGGAAGGGACTCAAATGAGGGTTCCTACAAAGTAGCTAGGGTGGGTTTGAGTGGCTCGGTTTAGGGTAGATGAGAAAATGGAAATGGAAAGGCAAGTGGTAACTTGGTAAGTTCGGGTGAGCTCGGGGTAATTGGGTAGGGTAGAGTTGGCTAAGAATATGGAGAATATTCCATGATAGGATTGTCCTCCAAGATTCTAGGCTAGGTGGCGTTCTAGAAGGGCTATCTCCCTAATACGTAGGAGAGAGGCTAGGGATCTTGGTGAGGTGTATAGGTGAGGTGGCGATTTGGCTGATGAGGTGTGTGGCTGGGCAATATCCTAGCTAAAATGGAGGAGGAGGTGGCAGTCAACAAGGTGATCAGCCACCTACGAAGTAGGAGAAGATCTCTCAAAAGAGAACTCGCCCCTTCCAAATGTGATCCACTAGCTACAAGCTAGGGATGTGGAGGATTTCACTCCAAGGTTCTCTCCCAAGTGCTCCCGATCATGCCACGTGTACAGATATGTGGTGGAGATGGCGAAGGGCCCAAGTCAAGCAATCACTTACCGATTTGGGTGAGACAAATGCGAAATCCCCAAATGTGACGACGCAAGAGTGCTTTCCCCAAATGTGGCCGGATTTTCCCCAATTGAGGCCGGAATCTCCCAAATGCACACACGAATAACTCGAACACTTGCAGCCCGGGATGGAGTGATGCCGGAATCAATGCAGCAGTGGCCGGAATTAGACAATTCCGGCCAATTTCCAGAACTGGCCGCGCCTAGTCCTCTTGCCGATTCTCTCTTTCTTTTACTTTAATTTTTCATTTGGGCGTCTTTCTTTTTCTTTTCTTTTCTTTCTGATTTTTCTCGCCCTTCTTTTCTGTTGTTTTCTTTCTGATTTCGACCAGCAAGAGGGAGGACAAGGCAGTGGCTAAATCTGAACTTTCTTGGCTCAAAGAAACTAAAACAATCGAATGAAACTCATAGAATTAAACGACAATAACTAGCTGGAGGTGCGTGACTCGTAAAATCGAGTTTAAGGACGATTTCCACCGTGGGAAAGGCTAGCTTGCTGGCTGTGATTCCAGCAAGAACTCCCCTTGGCCGAACTCTCCCCTAAACTCTCTTAACGCCGTTGCACGCCCCTACAATCGAGTTATGGACGCTTACCTCTAAGAGCCCAAATCTGGAGTGGATACTTCACCCTTCTAGTCGCCTAGAGGATGAAGTCTTCCCAGTACGAAGAGGCCTCTAACCTTCACGGGTGGAGACGTGGAGGCTGCACCGCTACCGTTGATGAAGACGTGGGGAACAAATCCATGGGAAGAAGCACCTTGCGCCGGACGCTTGGAAGCTCTTCATTTGGCTAACCCTTCGGTTGAGTGATTAGGGAAGAATAGAAGAAGAAATCAAGGCTAAGAGAGAAGAATACCGTCGGGTATAGCTGCTGTTGCTTGAGGAATTTCAGCAAGTTGCATCGAAAATTCCCCAATGTAAGACGGAGGAAGAAGAACGTGGCTTGGAGAGGAGACGCGCGTGAGAGGGAGAGAACTCGAGTAGAGGAGAAGAGAGAGAGTCGATTCACACAAATGACTTCTATTCTCGAATTTTGCATACAGATCCAAAAGAATTCTAAATATTTATAATACTGAATTAAAAAGCGGATCTAAACAATTGATCCAACCCAAAATCAAAATCCAAAACGGAATTGACTACCAAAGCAAATGCGCACTCTAAAATCAAAGAAAACGCAAGCAAACTCGAACTCGAGACTTAGTGTCTCGTCCCTAACTCGTCCTCTCCTTAGCCCGCACGCTGTGGGCCTTGGTTCAGACCAGAAATTCGCCTAGGCTCGCCCTAGGCTGACCCTAAGTGCATGAGTATAGCGAAGACCTAGGTTGGACTAGACCGGACTCGGACTTGACCCCTTTCGCCTTGGTCCTCAAGAGCCTCGCTTAGAGCCGTTGCCTCTCCTCCCGCTCCTCCCTCGGCATCGATTCTAAGCTGAATATGTTCAGTTTGTAAGGTCTGCACCTGATGCACTACGCCTCCCTTTTGACTCAGCCTTGAGTCATCTTGGCCTTGTAGGGCCTTAATCGCATGAAGGGCGGTTTTGCCCCGCGCCCTTTGGCTGCTCTCAGCGACATCTGTGGCTACCCTAGGCCACTCTGCAGGTTGACCCGTATCAAGTCCCTCCTGTGCCCGGTCTTCCGCTGCTCGCGGACAGCGTCGGGAACAGTAGGGATACAGAAAGCGAATTCGCTTGATACTTCAAAAATATTTAATATTTATGGTAGACCAAGTGATTTTCGCGTTGGCCCTTTTTATGGGGGAGCCATCGCCCAAATCACCTATAGGTTAACCACCAGCTCGGATCGACGGACTTGACACCCTTCGACCTTGCTGCCGTCCCTCGTGTGCTGTTAGGACCCCGAAACCCGGCCGAGCTAGAACAGTCGAACCTAGTTCCGAATCCTAAATCCAAGATCTCCTGGTAGGGTCTTGTCCGTGGCCGACCTAAGTCTGAAACCAACGGCCGTGCCTACCCCCACGATCACCTTGGACCAACCAGAAGACTTCCTAGACAAATTAAAACAAAGACACTACCCAGTCGGACAGGACCCCGACTTAGAAAATCCCGGATAGGTAGCGGAATACAAGAGAGGCTATACCCAAATCCAAGCAAAACCTACTACACAAATCTAAGAGATGCGAGGCTAATACAAGCGGAAGCGATACATTTGTTAAAAATCACTCAAACTCACTCAAGCAAACCATGCAAACCACGCCTAAACGCACAAACCACACCCACCCGTAGGAGGCTAGTGCTGGCACGAGGTCGTGTCCTTGGCGCAGTGCCGCGGAGGTCCCTCTATGCACAACTACGACCTCACGGTCGGGCTGAAAGCAAAATGCAGAAATAAATGCTACCTCCCGCGTGTCTAAAGAGAGGAGTAGAGTGTACCGGCCAAGGCTAGCTTGGCTAAGCAGTCAAAAGCCTCGAGGTGAGATTCCACACTCGAGGACTACCAGCAACACGAAAGAAGAGGGCTGGTGCAGAGCTGAACTCCAAAAGAAGAGGCCGTGAGTGAAGTCAAGCCGTTCCAAGAGACGCGTGAAGTAGGATCACCCCGCCGGAATCGCCTAGGAGCACTTCAACGCCTTGCTGGATGTCTGGGGGACCTTCTGGAATCCACGCCGGAGAGTCGCCGGAAAAAGAGCAGAGGTGGCCGGAGGTGGCCGGAGGTCGCCGGAATATGCTGGATCAAGGCCCGCCGGTTCCAAAGACTTCAAGGATGCGGCTAGCAATGCCGCGGTCTTCCTTGGCGCTAAGGTTGAAACCAACTAGGCGCGGGACTTGGACTGAGTGGGTTCGGACCAGGTGGGACCAGGTGGGACCAGGTGGGCCCGGGCTAGGTTTGGCCAGCGAGCTATGTCATAGGTAGAGTAGGCTAGGTAGGTCCTACGGTCAAAATCTTCGGTTGACCGGGTGTGGGGAAGGGACTCAAATGAGGGTTCCTACAAAGTAGCTAGGGTGGGTTTGAGTGGCTCGGTTTAGGGTAGATGAGAAAATGGAAATGGAAAGGCAAGTGGTAACTTGGTAAGTTCGGGTGAGCTCGGGGTAATTGGGTAGGGTAGAGTTGGCTAAGAATATGGAGAATATTCCATGATAGGATTGTCCTCCAAGATTCTAGGCTAGGTGGCGTTCTAGAAGGGCTATCTCCCTAATACGTAGGAGAGAGGCTAGGGATCTTGGTGAGGTGTATAGGTGAGGTGGCGATTTGGCTGATGAGGTGTGTGGCTGGGCAATATCCTAGCTAAAATGGAGGAGGAGGTGGCAGTCAACAAGGTGATCAGCCACCTACGAAGTAGGAGAAGATCTCTCAAAAGAGAACTCGCCCCTTCCAAATGTGATCCACTAGCTACAAGCTAGGGATGTGGAGGATTTCACTCCAAGGTTCTCTCCCAAGTGCTCCCGATCATGCCACGTGTACAGATATGTGGTGGAGATGGCGAAGGGCCCAAGTCAAGCAATCACTTACCGATTTGGGTGAGACAAATGCGAAATCCCCAAATGTGACGACGCAAGAGTGCTTTCCCCAAATGTGGCCGGATTTTCCCCAATTGAGGCCGGAATCTCCCAAATGCACACACGAATAACTCGAACACTTGCAGCCCGGGATGGAGTGATGCCGGAATCAATGCAGCAGTGGCCGGAATTAGACAATTCCGGCCAATTTCCAGAACTGGCCGCGCCTAGTCCTCTTGCCGATTCTCTCTTTCTTTTACTTTAATTTTTCATTTGGGCGTCTTTCTTTTTCTTTTCTTTTCTTTCTGATTTTTCTCGCCCTTCTTTTCTGTTGTTTTCTTTCTGATTTCGACCAGCAAGAGGGAGGACAAGGCAGTGGCTAAATCTGAACTTTCTTGGCTCAAAGAAACTAAAACAATCGAATGAAACTCATAGAATTAAACGACAATAACTAGCTGGAGGTGCGTGACTCGTAAAATCGAGTTTAAGGACGATTTCCACCGTGGGAAAGGCTAGCTTGCTGGCTGTGATTCCAGCAAGAACTCCCCTTGGCCGAACTCTCCCCTAAACTCTCTTAACGCCGTTGCACGCCCCTACAATCGAGTTATGGACGCTTACCTCTAAGAGCCCAAATCTGGAGTGGATACTTCACCCTTCTAGTCGCCTAGAGGATGAAGTCTTCCCAGTACGAAGAGGCCTCTAACCTTCACGGGTGGAGACGTGGAGGCTGCACCGCTACCGTTGATGAAGACGTGGGGAACAAATCCATGGGAAGAAGCACCTTGCGCCGGACGCTTGGAAGCTCTTCATTTGGCTAACCCTTCGGTTGAGTGATTAGGGAAGAATAGAAGAAGAAATCAAGGCTAAGAGAGAAGAATACCGTCGGGTATAGCTGCTGTTGCTTGAGGAATTTCAGCAAGTTGCATCGAAAATTCCCCAATGTAAGACGGAGGAAGAAGAACGTGGCTTGGAGAGGAGACGCGCGTGAGAGGGAGAGAACTCGAGTAGAGGAGAAGAGAGAGAGTCGATTCACACAAATGACTTCTATTCTCGAATTTTGCATACAGATCCAAAAGAATTCTAAATATTTATAATACTGAATTAAAAAGCGGATCTAAACAATTGATCCAACCCAAAATCAAAATCCAAAACGGAATTGACTACCAAAGCAAATGCGCACTCTAAAATCAAAGAAAACGCAAGCAAACTCGAACTCGAGACTTAGTGTCTCGTCCCTAACTCGTCCTCTCCTTAGCCCGCACGCTGTGGGCCTTGGTTCAGACCAGAAATTCGCCTAGGCTCGCCCTAGGCTGACCCTAAGTGCATGAGTATAGCGAAGACCTAGGTTGGACTAGACCGGACTCGGACTTGACCCCTTTCGCCTTGGTCCTCAAGAGCCTCGCTTAGAGCCGTTGCCTCTCCTCCCGCTCCTCCCTCGGCATCGATTCTAAGCTGAATATGTTCAGTTTGTAAGGTCTGCACCTGATGCACTACGCCTCCCTTTTGACTCAGCCTTGAGTCATCTTGGCCTTGTAGGGCCTTAATCGCATGAAGGGCGGTTTTGCCCCGCGCCCTTTGGCTGCTCTCAGCGACATCTGTGGCTACCCTAGGCCACTCTGCAGGTTGACCCGTATCAGATCCACCCTCCTGAGATGGAGCTTGTCCCCAAGCTCCTGTAGGGAATTGGAATTTTACCTTGTCAAACAACTCCCAGGAGGTACCACCATCGATTCCTTCCCATTCAATCAAAACCTCGTGGCGGGCTCTACCATCTCTAGTGACCCATCGGTGCTTTAGGATTCGATATGGGCGTTGGCTAACATCTGGTAATGGTTCCTCTTGCTCTGGTACTGGCCCATGATGCGGCTTCAACCGAGAGACATGGAATACTGGATGGACAAGGGCTGTAGGGGGCAAAGCTATGCGATAGGCTGCCTTACCAATTTTCTGAAGAACTCGAAACGGCCCATAGTATCTTGGCAGAAGCTTCGAATAGGGCTGTCCTAGCAACGATTTCTGCTTCATGGGCAGCCTCTTTAACCATACCATGTCGCCTACCTCAAATTCTCTGTCTCTACGCCCCTTATCATGCGCCTTTTTCATTCTAGCCTGGGCCCTCTGGATGTTTCTTTTTAGCGTGGCTAGAATGTCATCCCTGTTTCTCAAGGCAACATCGACCTCATCTTCTCTTGCGGTGTCTACCTCATACCTCGGGACATAACTCGGCGGGCAACCATACAGGGCTTCATAGGGAGTCATGCCGGTTCCTGAATGGAGGCTGGTGTTATAGGACCACTCAGCCCAAGATAAATATTTGACCCAGGTGTTGGGTCTCTCTCCGGCGTAACACCTCAGATAGGTCTCCAGTGTCCTGTTGACTACTTCGCTCTGCCCATCTGTTTGAGGATGATGGGCGGTGCTAAAGTTGATCACTGTACCCGCCATTCTCATATACTCCCTCCAAAAAGCACTGAGGAAGATCGAGTCCCGATCGCAGACAATGGTCTTGGGCATACCATGCAGCTTTCCAACGTGATCTTGGTAAACATTAGCAACCATTGGTCCATGGTAGTTTCTGGGTAGGGCCACAAAATGGCTGTACTTGGTTAAGCGATCCACCACGACCAACACCGCCTCTTTCCCTTCAGCTCGGGGCATTGCATCAATGAAGTCCATTGATACATCTTCCCATGGCTTATCCGGTATGGGCAAAGGGTTCAAGTGCCCTGGAGGCTTGATGGCCTCATATTTTTCACGTTGGCAGGTAGGGCAGGCTTTCACGTAATCCCTCACGTCTGCTTTCATTCCCTCCCACCAAAACTGTGCCTTAATGCGCCCCATAGTTTTAGCCACGCCTTCGTGACCAGCAATGCTCGAGTCATGAAAATGTTTGAGTAGCTCAACCTTGAGAGGCGAGTTCTTTGGTACCAAGGCTCGTCGCTTCTTGCAGAGTATTTCTCCTCTTAACGAATAGTGGGGAATAGACTCTGGATTCTGGCGTATGGACTGCTTGAGGAGCCTAAGTGTTAGATCCTGATCTTGCTCCTGAGTTAGTCTATCCCAAAGGTCGGTCTCAATCACAGAAAGAGTTTTTAAGTGCTCTGGCATGCGTGACAAGGAGTCTGCAGCAGAGTTTTCGGTTCCCTTCTTGTACTCTATCGTGAAATCGTAGCCAAGGAGTTTGGCTAACCATCTCTGCTGGATAGGAGTCGAGACGCGTTGCTTTACCATGTACCTCAAACTGCTGTGGTCCGTTCTCACCACAAATCTTCGCCCAATCAGATAGGGCCTCCACTTGTCTACTGCTAAGACTATTGCCAAAAGCTCCTTTTCATAGGTGGAAAAGGGTTTGGCCCGCTCCGTGAGGGCTTTCGACATAAACGCAATTGGGTGGCCCTCTTGGCTCAGAACTGCACCGACGCCTACGTCACTAGCATCTGTCTCAATTATGAAATCCTTAGAGAAATCAGGGAGAGCAAGTACTGGGGCACTCATCATAGCGGCCTTCAGTTTGACAAAGGCCTCTCTTGCTTTCTCAGTCCATGTAAACTCCCCCTTTTTCAACATGTGCGTCAAGGGAGAAGCGATCAAACCATAGCCTTTGATAAATCTGCGATAGTACCCCGTGAGGCCTAAAAATCCCCGCATGCCTCGAGGGTCCTTCGGCAAGGGCCATTGCTCCATGGCCTGGAGTTTTTCAGGGTCGGCTCTGACCCCCTCATGTGATACGATGTGACCCAAATACCCGATAGAAGTCTGCCCAAAGCTGCACTTGGACATTTTCGCGAATAGGGTATTCTCCCTTAATATTCTCAACACTGTGCGAAGGTGCTCGACATGCTGTTCAATACTCTGGCTGTACACAAGAATGTCATCGAAGAAGACTAACACGAAGTCACGCAGGAACTGACGAAACACGTCATTCATACATCGTTGGAATGTTGCGGGCGCGTTCGTAAGTCCAAACGGCATGACCAAAAACTCATAATGGCCGTCATGGGTACGAAATGCCGTCTTTGTAATGTCTTCCTCATACATTCGAATTTGGTGGTACCCTGACCGGAGATCCAACTTGGAAAAGATGCGAGCTCCAGATAGTTCATCCAAGAGTTCATCAATAACAGGAATTGGATGCCTATCCTTGACAGTAGCTTCGTTCAAGGCCCTGTAATCCACACAGAATCTCCATGTGTTGTCCTTTTTCTTGACGAGAAGGACTGGCGACGAAAAGGGACTAGAACTTGGCCGAATAATATTACTTTCTCGCATTTCTTTGACCAATCGCTCAATTTCTGATTTTTGAGCGTACCCATAGCGGTACGGGCGCACGTTAACCGGCTCTGTGCCGTTGGTCAATACTATCCTGTGGTCATATGATCGAGGTGGAGGAAGTCCTTTAGGTTCCTCGAATATATCCTTGAACTCCTCCAACACTTTCTGAATCTGCTCGGGTACTTTCTCTTCTGATCCCTCTTGAGCGACAACTTCCTCTGCCACTGAAACTAACCAAGCCGCTGGTCTCTGGACTGCTATAGCCTTTAGCGCTGCCTTGGGTGCCAAACTAGGATCGACTGCCCTTAGCACTACTTCCTCTCCTCCACCCTCTTTAGGTAGGCACATCTCCATGGTAGAGAAGTCCCACCAAATTCGCCCTAAGGTCTTGAGCCATTTGACTCCAAGAATGATATCTACGCTGGGTAGAGGGACAACTAGCAAGTCGACTGTATAAGGAATCTTCTGAAGCACGAGCTCTACGTTTGCACACTTGCGAGTGCAAGGGAGACACTCACCATTGGCCACCAGTACTTTAAGAGTTGGGTGCTCTTCGATGGTACAATTCAATTCCTGAGCGAGGTGGTCACCCACGAAATTGTGAGTAGCCCCCGAATCCAAAAGAACAAGAACATTTCTCTTTCCAATTTGCCCTATAACTCTCATAGCATCTGGTCGGTTAGGGTCTGTCATGGTATGACAAGCGCCCTCAAGGGGTGGCCTTTCCTGCTCTTGAGGCTCTTCTCGGGCCTCCAATTCCTCTATTTCTTCGATCATAGGGGATTGATCTTCTTCATCGTCGGCGTCATCATCCAAAACCGTGTAGACTCGAATGTGCTTGCACTTGTGCGTAGGGTCCCACTTTTCTTTACACCAGAAACACTGCTTGTTCTTGATTAACTCTTCTCTTTCTTCCCGAGTTAGTACAGGAGGCGCTCGACCCTTGAAAGCGGGTTTAGGTTCTTCTTTACGCGGAGGGGCTGGAAGGAGTTTTTGCGGTTGAGGGATCTCCCTCACACGGACTGTTCCGGGGTTTCTCCATTGTCGGTACAAGGCTTGTTTCTTTCTTTGCCTATCCTCGATGGAACGTGCTTTGGCAAAGCACTTCCGCAACTCCGTGTTGGGCTCAGCCCGTATGTCTATCTGAATTTCCTCCTTCAATCCTCCAACAAATGCGGCAATGAGGGACTTGGGCGTCCAATCAACCATGCTTGCTAAATTCTCAAACTTGGCTTGGTATTCTTGAACTGATGCGGTTTGTCTTAGATTACGCAACTCGATGTCGTAATCTACATAGGAAGACTCACCAAATCTGAGCATGAGAGCTTCTTTGAACTCTCCCCACGTATTGACTGGCTCCTTGAGCTTGAGCCAACGATACCATCTCCTAGCTTCGCCATCGAAGTGTAGAATGGACGTTTGAAGCCATTCCTCATCAGGAATCATCTGACATGTGAAGTACTCCTCCACTTGAAAAATCCAATCTAAGGGTTCCTTGCCATTGAATCTAGGGAAGTCAATGCGAACCATAGGAATCCTTGGTTGGTTTCTTGGCGCTGCCTGACGCTCTCTATACGGCTCCCAAGAAGGTGGTTCACGGTCTCCTCTATCACCCCATCTACGATCTGAATTAATATTCTCCCACTGTGTGCCTCCAAATCTGGACCTATACTGGCTGGATTGGGGTCCATAAGGCTCTCGGTTCTCCCAATCAGGCGAGGAGTTATGATGCCCACCGTGATAGTTGTTGAGGTTGGTGGGCTGTGCTTGGAAACCTCCATTATTGCTGTTATTCCCCCCGGGTGGTGGTCTACTAGGGCCGGCTTGCGAATGGAAGGGATTAGGACCGACGTTGGGCGGTCCATTGAGTATGCCCTTGCCCTTATCAACGTGGGGCTGTGGGGGATCCGGGTTGTTTCTCCTAAGGGCCTCTTGATTGGCCGTCATGACTCTCATCATCTCCTTGATCTCATCTAACTCGTTGAGCTTAGAAAGTTGTTTCTTGTAGTCGCTCATCTCGTGGCGGATTTTCAAAACCTCATTTTCGATGTGAACCATTCTTTCCACCGCGTATACCTCCATCTCAGTAGATGGCTGTTCCTCATTGGCTGAGGTCTCCGCCTCAACATCTGGTGCCTCGGGCACGACTTGCTTCTTCTTAACCATTGCGATGGTTAAGTCCAAAAAAAAAATCAGAAATCCAAACGTCTAAAAGAATCACACGACTAGTTGAAAACCACTGACTCTGACACTGACAAGAATTCCAGCTGTATTCTGCCCTGTATAAAATCCGAAATGCCGATACTGTACTTGCTTGCTGCTGCTCCAAGGAGGCTCTGATACCAAATTGGTAGGGTCTTGTCCGTGGCCGACCTAAGTCTGAAACCAACGGCCGTGCCTACCCCCACGATCACCTTGGACCAACCAGAAGACTTCCTAGACAAATTAAAACAAAGACACTACCCAGTCGGACAGGACCCCGACTTAGAAAATCCCGGATAGGTAGCGGAATACAAGAGAGGCTATACCCAAATCCAAGCAAAACCTACTACACAAATCTAAGAGATGCGAGGCTAATACAAGCGGAAGCGATACATTTGTTAAAAATCACTCAAACTCACTCAAGCAAACCATGCAAACCACGCCTAAACGCACAAACCACACCCACCCGTAGGAGGCTAGTGCTGGCACGAGGTCGTGTCCTTGGCGCAGTGCCGCGGAGGTCCCTCTATGCACAACTACGACCTCACGGTCGGGCTGAAAGCAAAATGCAGAAATAAATGCTACCTCCCGCGTGTCTAAAGAGAGGAGTAGAGTGTACCGGCCAAGGCTAGCTTGGCTAAGCAGTCAAAAGCCTCGAGGTGAGATTCCACACTCGAGGACTACCAGCAACACGAAAGAAGAGGGCTGGTGCAGAGCTGAACTCCAAAAGAAGAGGCCGTGAGTGAAGTCAAGCCGTTCCAAGAGACGCGTGAAGTAGGATCACCCCGCCGGAATCGCCTAGGAGCACTTCAACGCCTTGCTGGATGTCTGGGGGACCTTCTGGAATCCACGCCGGAGAGTCGCCGGAAAAAGAGCAGAGGTGGCCGGAGGTCGCCGGAATATGCTGGATCAAGGCCCGCCGGTTCCAAAGACTTCAAGGATGCGGCTAGCAATGCCGCGGTCTTCCTTGGCGCTAAGGTTGAAACCAACTAGGCGCGGGACTTGGACTGAGTGGGTTCGGACCAGGTGGGACCAGGTGGGACCAGGTGGGCCCGGGCTAGGTTTGGCCAGCGAGCTAGGTCATAGGTAGAGTAGGCTAGGTAGGTCCTACGGTCAAAATCTTCGGTTGACCGGGTGTGGGGAAGGGACTCAAATGAGGGTTCCTACAAAGTAGCTAGGGTGGGTTTGAGTGGCTCGGTTTAGGGTAGATGAGAAAATGGAAATGGAAAGGCAAGTGGTAACTTGGTAAGTTCGGGTGAGCTCGGGGTAATTGGGTAGGGTAGAGTTGGCTAAGAATATGGAGAATATTCCATGATAGGATTGTCCTCCAAGATTCTAGGCTAGGTGGCGTTCTAGAAGGGCTATCTCCCTAATACGTAGGAGAGAGGCTAGGGATCTTGGTGAGGTGTATAGGTGAGGTGGCGATTTGGCTGATGAGGTGTGTGGCTGGGCAATATCCTAGCTAAAATGGAGGAGGAGGTGGCAGTCAACAAGGTGATCAGCCACCTACGAAGTAGGAGAAGATCTCTCAAAAGAGAACTCGCCCCTTCCAAATGTGATCCACTAGCTACAAGCTAGGGATGTGGAGGATTTCACTCCAAGGTTCTCTCCCAAGTGCTCCCGATCATGCCACGTGTACAGATATGTGGTGGAGATGGCGAAGGGCCCAAGTCAAGCAATCACTTACCGATTTGGGTGAGACAAATGCGAAATCCCCAAATGTGACGACGCAAGAGTGCTTTCCCCAAATGTGGCCGGATTTTCCCCAATTGAGGCCGGAATCTCCCAAATGCACACACGAATAACTCGAACACTTGCAGCCCGGGATGGAGTGATGCCGGAATCAATGCAGCAGTGGCCGGAATTAGACAATTCCGGCCAATTTCCAGAACTGGCCGCGCCTAGTCCTCTTGCCGATTCTCTCTTTCTTTTACTTTAATTTTTCATTTGGGCGTCTTTCTTTTTCTTTTCTTTTCTTTCTGATTTTTCTCGCCCTTCTTTTCTGTTGTTTTCTTTCTGATTTCGACCAGCAAGAGGGAGGACAAGGCAGTGGCTAAATCTGAACTTTCTTGGCTCAAAGAAACTAAAACAATCGAATGAAACTCATAGAATTAAACGACAATAACTAGCTGGAGGTGCGTGACTCGTAAAATCGAGTTTAAGGACGATTTCCACCGTGGGAAAGGCTAGCTTGCTGGCTGTGATTCCAGCAAGAACTCCCCTTGGCCGAACTCTCCCCTAAACTCTCTTAACGCCGTTGCACGCCCCTACAATCGAGTTATGGACGCTTACCTCTAAGAGCCCAAATCTGGAGTGGATACTTCACCCTTCTAGTCGCCTAGAGGATGAAGTCTTCCCAGTACGAAGAGGCCTCTAACCTTCACGGGTGGAGACGTGGAGGCTGCACCGCTACCGTTGATGAAGACGTGGGGAACAAATCCATGGGAAGAAGCACCTTGCGCCGGACGCTTGGAAGCTCTTCATTTGGCTAACCCTTCGGTTGAGTGATTAGGGAAGAATAGAAGAAGAAATCAAGGCTAAGAGAGAAGAATACCGTCGGGTATAGCTGCTGTTGCTTGAGGAATTTCAGCAAGTTGCATCGAAAATTCCCCAATGTAAGACGGAGGAAGAAGAACGTGGCTTGGAGAGGAGACGCGCGTGAGAGGGAGAGAACTCGAGTAGAGGAGAAGAGAGAGAGTCGATTCACACAAATGACTTCTATTCTCGAATTTTGCATACAGATCCAAAAGAATTCTAAATATTTATAATACTGAATTAAAAAGCGGATCTAAACAATTGATCCAACCCAAAATCAAAATCCAAAACGGAATTGACTACCAAAGCAAATGCGCACTCTAAAATCAAAGAAAACGCAAGCAAACTCGAACTCGAGACTTAGTGTCTCGTCCCTAACTCGTCCTCTCCTTAGCCCGCACGCTGTGGGCCTTGGTTCAGACCAGAAATTCGCCTAGGCTCGCCCTAGGCTGACCCTAAGTGCATGAGTATAGCGAAGACCTAGGTTGGACTAGACCGGACTCGGACTTGACCCCTTTCGCCTTGGTCCTCAAGAGCCTCGCTTAGAGCCGTTGCCTCTCCTCCCGCTCCTCCCTCGGCATCGATTCTAAGCTGAATATGTTCAGTTTGTAAGGTCTGCACCTGATGCACTACGCCTCCCTTTTGACTCAGCCTTGAGTCATCTTGGCCTTGTAGGGCCTTAATCGCATGAAGGGCGGTTTTGCCCCACGCCCTTTGGCTGCTCTCAGCGACATCTGTGGCTACCCTAGGCCACTCTGCAGGTTGACCCGTATCATCTCCTGAGGTGAGCCTAAATCAAAAAAACCTAAACAAATTATACAAATGGACTACCCGGCCGGACAGGACCCCGGCGCAAACCCAGTAGGACGTGAATACAAGTGGGGGTAATCCCAAAAAAACCTAACTAAGTCAAACCTACTACAATAAACTACGAGGGGTGTGAGGCTTTACAATCGTTCGCGATACAAGATTGCACTCACAACTCACTCAGAACAAACCATGCAAACCATTCAAACCATCATCCTAGAGGCGTACAAACCACACCCAATTCCCTAGGAGGCTGGTCGACTCGTGGTCGTGTCTAGGCCAAGGGCCGTCGAGGTACCACTTCAGTCAACAATGGCCGTAGCCGGGCTGAAAAGCAAATGCAATATTAAAACGCCCTGCCCGCGTGTCTATAGGGGGATGGGGGTTATACCTTCCAAGCTGGGGCTTGGATATGATCAGCAAGGGCCACGAGGAGAATTCCAACCCTCGGGCAATACAGCAGCAAGGAGAGAAAGGGGCCGGCTGAAGATGGCAGCGATGGACGTCAGCGCTAGGAAGTAGATTCGGCGCCGATGATCTTCACGCTAGTCAGGAAAGGATGCCGGACAGCTGCTGGAACTGGCCCTCCTGGCCGTGCGCAAGGTGGTAGTAAGAGCTTACTACCGCTGGAAGGATCCCTTTGAGTGTGGGGAGAGCCTTCAAGAACTGGCGGGTTCAAGGAAGAACCCGGACAAACCTAGACCTATCTAAGGCTCGGGTTGGGTTTGGCTGGATTGGGCTCTATAGGAGGTTCGGTCTAGTAAAGTGGTTTAAGGGTCGGGGTAGGCTTAGTCCGTGGGATTAGGTAAGGATTTGAGGTCGCCTAACTACAAGTGAGGCTAAGTGGGAAGGCTGCGGACAAGCGAGCCTAAGCTCGGGTCAAGGTCAATGAAGACCGAGAGAGAGTTAGGGTCGACTAGAAGGTAGCTACTACTGGACCAAGTAGATGGGTCCGGGCGAGATGGTCAATAGAGGCACTCGAGGTAAGCTCGAATCATCTAGATTGGCTAGTGCGGAAGGAGGATAGGTGGCGGTGCAGATTCCCTAATTCTTCTAAGGCAAGAGGAGAGGTGACGGATTAGGACGAGGTCACACAAAGAGGTTTTCCTAAGGGGGAAGATGGCGCGTGAGGCAAGCTAGAAGTTGGTTCGGGCTTGGCTGGTCTGGCCAAGAAGAAGCGCCGACTAAGCTAACCAAGGGGAAAGGTTCGGTCTAGAACCTTGGAGAACCTAGCTAAGGAGAAGAGTTCGGTCTAGAACTCAAGGAGACCTAACTACAAGTGGGTCCGTCTAAGGCTGGCAGGGCTAGGTCAAGCTTGGGTTGTGACTAAGACTAGGTTTGGGTTCAGATGTGAGAAGGGTCGACTTGGACTAGGCTTAGGTTCAATTGTAGAACGGTTGACTCGGATCAAGTCAAGACTCAAGAGAGAGAAAGTGGGTGCGGAAGGAAAGGGCGGCTTGGGTCTAGCCGTACGAAGTGGGTTTGGTCTTTGGCAAGTGTTGACTTGATTGCCTTTTGACCGTGGCTACTTTCCACAAATAAGGAAAGGAGGCTCGTGGCTGAGGGGAGTCCAGAAGATGACACGATGGGGTTCTAGCTACGAGGAAGTAATTCAAAAACGGGGGTGGTTTCCTAATCTAGTTAAGGCAAGGGCAATGATGGAAACAAGACAAGGGCTCGAGTGAGGGGGTTACCTAATGAAGATAGGTGAGGTGGCGCAAGCAGATTTCCTAACGGGCTGGGGATAGGGACCAGGTGGAGGTTACCTAAGGTGGCGCCAAGGGAGATCTTCTCAATCAAGAGAATCGCTAAGAGAGATAGCGATAAGGAAAAGAGGATCCAAAATTTCCTTAGAATAAGGAAGGAGGATCGCACGAGGAAGGGAGAGTGAATTGGGCTTGGGCCCACGTGAATCTCTCGTAACCTCACAAGGAAAGAAGATTAGGACATGTGGCGAGACTTGGAGGAGAAGGTGGGATTCGGTTGTGGAAAGGGTGAGCTGTAGCAACCGAGAGGGAAAGGAGGAGAAGATAGCTAAAGGAAATTCCTAAGGCTTTGCCATGTGGAATCGTGTGGGTCCCATGGGGAAGGAGATGGCTCGCAAGATGGGGGAGGGGTTACACGGTTTAGGGAAGTGATAATGAGATAAGCACGAGGTGGCCAGGTGCTTAGGGAATTATGCGTAAAAAGGGGGTGGGACGATTTGGGTAAGGATGAGGTGGCAAGCTACTTAGCTAGAAACAAGGGAAGGTGGAATCATGCGATATCTAGAAGATAAGGCAAGTGGCTACGATGGAATTAAAATCAAGAGGGTAGGTCGACACAAAAGGGGAAGGCTCTTGGATGGACGACACGTGGCACAACTAAAGGCTAGGATTAACACAACAAAAGAAAGAAGAAGACTTACCAAAATTGAAGCCGACGGTCAAGGAAAGTGCGATGAAGCACCGGCGGCTAGGGTTGAAGGCCCTAGTGCGCTCCTCCAAGATTGACCAAAATACCCCCACAAGCTAGTTAGGAATTCGAATCCACTGGAGGGTAATTCTGTCCTTGTCGTCGGAAAACTCAGGGTGACCGGAAAGTATGCAGCGGTCACCGAAGCTAGGACTATTCCGGCCAAGGCTCAATCGTTGTTACGAAAACTCCGATTTTCACCAAAATGAACCGAAATGACTCCTTTTCTTTTGGCGATCACCTTGACAATGTTTTTCTGCCGTGATCACTCTCTAAACCACCATCTTTCACGTATTTTTCTTGCTGTTCTTGCTGGTGGAGTTCTTTGAAACCGAACTATATTTCTATACTCTTTTCACCGCCGGTTCCTTGATTCTTCCAGATTTGCACCAAGAGATAAAAGATCGGATCTAGGCCTCGTAAGAGAGATTCTAAGGGTGGTTTTTCTGCTGGAATTCCAGAACTAACTCACGGGTTTGGCACCGTGAACCAGTCTTAGAACGAACTAGAAAATCACCTCTAGAATGCTCCCAACGAACAACCTATTTCCAACAAGAAATCCCAAAGTACTAACCTCGCTTTTAGTCCTTTTTGAAGATGAACGTTGTTCGTCCTTCTTCAATCATCCCGGTGATGGATCAGCCTCTCAACCTTCTGGTTTTTTGGAAGGAAGGTACCGAATCCACTAGCATGCCGTGGGGAGTATTCGTGGTCTAAGGAGCCGCGCCTTCGCCGGAGCTACTTCGTGGTTCTTAGCCTTAAGCCGTCGGTCGATAGGAAGGAGGAAGACCAGAAAACAAAGGTGGGAAAGAAGAGGGACCTTCGGATGACCAGATGGAGGAAGCAATGTCGAATCACCTAGGAGACGACAAAGAGAAGAAAAGCGTCACAAAGAAAATGACAAAGGACCGAGATTTACCTTGAGGACGAGTAGGAAAACGCCATGGGGCAAGGAGACGTCAAGAAGGAAGAAGAGATTCAAAGGCAACGAGAGAGACCACCGCGGGAGAGAGGTGAGCCAGAAAAGACGAGAGAGACAAAGGGCCTTGCGCCCAACACCACCAATCAACACATTCTCTTTCTTCAATATTCAATAGCATAATTTTTACAAAGGAGCGAAGACTTATATACTACTCTAAGTGACTCGGTTCACAATCCGAACCGGTTCTTTACACGATTCAAATCTAATACTAAAGAAATCTAAATCTGAATTAAAGTGGGCGCTACCCGTCCAAAGAATTGTAAACCCACGGATCTAGGATCCGTTTTCTCTTGGGCGCATGGATGAGCTTGGGTAGGCTCATCCCGATTTGCCTAGGTTCCGCCTAGGCTTACTTCGTTTGATCTAGGTTCTAGGACTCCATATAGGTTCAGACCACTCTAGTCGGTTGAGTCCCAACTTGGATCATGACCGCTTCTGAGGTTCGACCTTGTATCTCTTGCACTTGGCCGTTGTTGCTCCGCCCGCTCCGCCCTCTGCAATAACTCCAAGTTGCTTTTTATCCTCGTGAGACGATCTTTCTAGGCTGGTCAAGTCATTTCCAGCCTCCACGAGCCTTGCTGGACCTACTTTGGTCCCGGGTTTGGTCCTAACGGACCTAGTGGAAATTTGGCTCGTAACAGATCCACCCTCCTTAAAATGAGCTTGTCCCCAAGCTCTTGCCACACATTCTTCCGGATGGGTCTGTTCTCCACTTGCTACCCCTTTACGTTTTTCTGGTCCATAATCCCTGGGTAGTGTTCTTAAGGAATTCCTTAGGTCTAAGAAACACCTTCTTGGGCCTCTTGAATAAACTTGAGTGTAGGCCCTAGCTGAACTGCTCTCCACTTTTGATTGCAATTGCCTTGGACCGTAGTCTCTTGGTAACTGCCCAATAAAAAGCTTATGCTGCCCTTGCAGCGCTCTGCCCGTAGATGGTGTACGCAGCATCGTGTTGTTCTCAATTGATTTCTTGCCTTTATTCAAGGCCCACTGCGCTTCTGCTGCAATTATCTTCCTTGGGCTATGTCCGTGAGTTATATGGGAGTTGTTGGAATCCCTTAGCTCACGACTACAGTTGGGAGAGTCTGGGAACTGATAGGCTCTCCAACGCTCTGGGTAAAGTTTTTCAGTGCAGTGTCCCAGAGTTGGTGTTTGTTGTTTGTTGTGGCCACCCTCCTTAGGATGAAGCTGTCGTTGGGATTTATCTAAGGTGGCCAGCGAATACCTCTTACTTTCGTTTGGCATTTCTTGCGCGGTGAGGGTTTCTTGATCTACCTTGCTTGGTTGTTGTTCCCATTTTAGCTCCTTGGGGTAGATCCTAGTTTTTCCATGGTAATCCTCCGAACTGCTCATGCTGTCATTTTCAGGTTCCGGGAGGATTCCTTGGGACGTAGCCAAGATTTCATCTTCTAACAAACCTCGGACGATGAATGACTTGGTTCTTTGTCCAAGTTCGGGTTTGTCAGGGCCCTTTTGACGAGTAGTGGTAACCATCCTTGGTTTATTTTGAGTCACTCCACAAGCTTGGCCTTCTTGCGGTTTACGTATTACTCTCGCCTTTTCTTCCTTTTCCCAAAGGGCTGTATTCTTGCTTTGGGCAACTTGAATCTGAAAGTCTGGACCCACGAGTTCTTGGGTCACTATCTTTTGAAGTTCTCTTGTTGCCCAACTTTTGTGTGTCTTTTCGAGAGTTAGGTCCATACCACCCTCCTTAGGTTGAATCTTAGCCGTAAGAACATCAAGGGTGGGTTCTGGTTCTTCGTTGGTAGAACTCTCTTTCGGTTTGATAACCATGTGCCCTCCTGAGCTTTGACATAAGCTTTCAATTTCTTCAAGGATTTCTCGTTCTGTCCATGACTCTGTTGTCTGCTCAGGTAATGGGAGTAGACTTTTATTACCGCCCCTCTCTTGGAATGCTTCATGGGGCTTGTCATTCATTCCCCTATCCAAAGTTGCATGGGATTCGAATATAGTATTTTTCTTGTTGGCTTTTTCGAAATCTTCTGCATTAAACTGCTGAACACTGGGTACTGGCGGTTTCATAGAATAAAACTGCCTATATATTTTGGCAACGCCTGTACGCCGTGGCTGGGGAAACGATCCTGACTTCTTTGGCATATCCTCCTTGCTAAGTTTGTCTAGCTTTTCCGTGGCTGGAGGAGTAGCAAGTAATCCCTTTTGATCCTTTACTGAGATTGGTCCAGCTGTAACCTCAAACTCAGTTTTTTCTTGTTGTTTCTTGCTCGGTATGCCATAAGGGAAATACTCAGTAGCCGGTCCTAATATACCTGTCCTCTCCTTGGGAAACGTTAACAAGCTTTTCGTGGGAGAGGAAAGATTAGGGGTCCGTAGTATCCCTTTCTTAGTAACGACAACTTTTGTGTCATTCGAAGATTTTACATTATCGACTTTGGCACCACTTTGGACCGACAATTCAGGTTCCTCATCACTTGATGACTCTGCACTATCGCTTTCTGATGAGGTTTCTTTATCGCTGTCGTCACTACTCTCTGTGTCCGACTCTGTAGCAAGTTCAGACCGCCTATTATCGTTGGCTATTTCCTTATTTCTAATCGCCTCTCTGTGATCCATCCTTTCAAGCATCGAGTTCATCTTTTTGAGCACTTCGTCCCACGTAAGAGACCTTGTGCTTTGGTCATCTTGCTCATCTTCATCGTTAGACTCCCGATGATGTTCTTTTTGCTCCTCGGTCACAGGCGTGAGTCTTTCTTCTAACACGAAGCGAAGACTCGAGATACCAACTTCGATAACATCTCCATGGTAGATTGGCGCCCAAACTTGATATTTCACTTCGTATCCAGCTACACTAAGTCTACTCGGGTAAGTGGTTTTGGTGACCCACACTTCTTGGTTATCCTTATTTATGGCTAACTCAAAACGACACCCTTGTAAGCTGAGGTGTCGGATCCTCAAGTTGCAATCGGGGTTACTGCCTACTTGGATATAAGTCCACTTTGGGCCTTGGTCCCAAGTACGTCCGTGGATCAACGTATCTTCCCGAATGCAAACGCCATTCTCATAGGTGCAAAGGATTAAGTCCATTTCTGCTCTACCAGACGGCACCTTAATTCGTCTTCTACTCTACCAAGCAATGCTGAAGCAAAACACACCAAGAACGCCTAATTCTGCCAAGCAACCTAACTGCTGTAATAAGCACGCTGAAAACAACTAGTGTACTGACTTCTGACTGTTCCCTTCAAACTTGGTCAGTAGCAAGATAAAATAGTTACCAAGCTACTCATCAAATTTGAGCTGAATCCGACTTCAGGAAGCCTCTGGACCAACACAAAATTTCCGCAGGACTGCTACCCGGACAGGTTCTGTCCGAACAGGCTGTTCTGTCAAAAACAGGTTCAAAACTAATATCTCCGGGCCGAATCACCTCGGGTGGTATAAACAACTTTTGTAGAGTGTATAAATACGAATCCGTCCACCAAATTTCAGGCCAATCCGACTTCTTTTTCCCCCTGAACTCGCCGATATACTGCCGCAGACTGTCACAGTCCAGAAACCCGAAAACACTGTCTAACTCTTAAAAACGGAAATGCTGAAAATAGAATCTGTCTTCTACTGCCAGTTGACGCCGAATCTTCAAGGCCAAGTGCAAGTAGAGTCCAGATTTTCACCTCAAGACGGCTCTGATACCAATTGTTAGGACCCCGAAACCCGGCCGAGCTAGAACAGTCGAACCTAGTTCCGAATCCTAAATCCAAGATCTCCTGAGGTGAGCCTAAATCAAAAAAACCTAAACAAATTATACAAATGGACTACCCGGCCGGACAGGACCCCGGCGCAAACCCAGTAGGACGTGAATACAAGTGGGGGTAATCCCAAAAAAACCTAACTAAGTCAAACCTACTACAATAAACTACGAGGGGTGTGAGGCTTTACAATCGTTCGCGATACAAGATTGCACTCACAACTCACTCAGAACAAACCATGCAAACCATTCAAACCATCATCCTAGAGGCGTACAAACCACACCCAATTCCCTAGGAGGCTGGTCGACTCGTGGTCGTGTCTAGGCCAAGGGCCGTCGAGGTACCACTTCAGTCAACAATGGCCGTAGCCGGGCTGAAAAGCAAATGCAATATTAAAACGCCCTGCCCGCGTGTCTATAGGGGGATGGGGGTTATACCTTCCAAGCTGGGGCTTGGATATGATCAGCAAGGGCCACGAGGAGAATTCCAACCCTCGGGCAATACAGCAGCAAGGAGAGAAAGGGGCCGGCTGAAGATGGCAGCGATGGACGTCAGCGCTAGGAAGTAGATTCGGCGCCGATGATCTTCACGCTAGTCAGGAAAGGATGCCGGACAGCTGCTGGAACTGGCCCTCCTGGCCGTGCGCAAGGTGGTAGTAAGAGCTTACTACCGCTGGAAGGATCCCTTTGAGTGTGGGGAGAGCCTTCAAGAACTGGCGGGTTCAAGGAAGAACCCGGACAAACCTAGACCTATCTAAGGCTCGGGTTGGGTTTGGCTGGATTGGGCTCTATAGGAGGTTCGGTCTAGTAAAGTGGTTTAAGGGTCGGGGTAGGCTTAGTCCGTGGGATTAGGTAAGGATTTGAGGTCGCCTAACTACAAGTGAGGCTAAGTGGGAAGGCTGCGGACAAGCGAGCCTAAGCTCGGGTCAAGGTCAATGAAGACCGAGAGAGAGTTAGGGTCGACTAGAAGGTAGCTACTACTGGACCAAGTAGATGGGTCCGGGCGAGATGGTCAATAGAGGCACTCGAGGTAAGCTCGAATCATCTAGATTGGCTAGTGCGGAAGGAGGATAGGTGGCGGTGCAGATTCCCTAATTCTTCTAAGGCAAGAGGAGAGGTGACGGATTAGGACGAGGTCACACAAAGAGGTTTTCCTAAGGGGGAAGATGGCGCGTGAGGCAAGCTAGAAGTTGGTTCGGGCTTGGCTGGTCTGGCCAAGAAGAAGCGCCGACTAAGCTAACCAAGGGGAAAGGTTCGGTCTAGAACCTTGGAGAACCTAGCTAAGGAGAAGAGTTCGGTCTAGAACTCAAGGAGACCTAACTACAAGTGGGTCCGTCTAAGGCTGGCAGGGCTAGGTCAAGCTTGGGTTGTGACTAAGACTAGGTTTGGGTTCAGATGTGAGAAGGGTCGACTTGGACTAGGCTTAGGTTCAATTGTAGAACGGTTGACTCGGATCAAGTCAAGACTCAAGAGAGAGAAAGTGGGTGCGGAAGGAAAGGGCGGCTTGGGTCTAGCCGTACGAAGTGGGTTTGGTCTTTGGCAAGTGTTGACTTGATTGCCTTTTGACCGTGGCTACTTTCCACAAATAAGGAAAGGAGGCTCGTGGCTGAGGGGAGTCCAGAAGATGACACGATGGGGTTCTAGCTACGAGGAAGTAATTCAAAAACGGGGGTGGTTTCCTAATCTAGTTAAGGCAAGGGCAATGATGGAAACAAGACAAGGGCTCGAGTGAGGGGGTTACCTAATGAAGATAGGTGAGGTGGCGCAAGCAGATTTCCTAACGGGCTGGGGATAGGGACCAGGTGGAGGTTACCTAAGGTGGCGCCAAGGGAGATCTTCTCAATCAAGAGAATCGCTAAGAGAGATAGCGATAAGGAAAAGAGGATCCAAAATTTCCTTAGAATAAGGAAGGAGGATCGCACGAGGAAGGGAGAGTGAATTGGGCTTGGGCCCACGTGAATCTCTCGTAACCTCACAAGGAAAGAAGATTAGGACATGTGGCGAGACTTGGAGGAGAAGGTGGGATTCGGTTGTGGAAAGGGTGAGCTGTAGCAACCGAGAGGGAAAGGAGGAGAAGATAGCTAAAGGAAATTCCTAAGGCTTTGCCATGTGGAATCGTGTGGGTCCCATGGGGAAGGAGATGGCTCGCAAGATGGGGGAGGGGTTACACGGTTTAGGGAAGTGATAATGAGATAAGCACGAGGTGGCCAGGTGCTTAGGGAATTATGCGTAAAAAGGGGGTGGGACGATTTGGGTAAGGATGAGGTGGCAAGCTACTTAGCTAGAAACAAGGGAAGGTGGAATCATGCGATATCTAGAAGATAAGGCAAGTGGCTACGATGGAATTAAAATCAAGAGG
>NC_045140.1:28453532-28463532 GCF_008831285.2 Nymphaea colorata | reverse complement strand
ATCCATCCCTTATAGGCATTTTCATCATACGTGATGTAGCAAAATCACTTTCTCACCGTAGGATTCTCTCATGGTAGGGAGTTCAAAATGGTATTAAGTTGGTTCCTTTGAAAGGGACGTGGCCTTGGGGCCCATTTCGAAATTTGATACTTGGGTTCATATTTAAGAAAAACCGACATATGCATGCATTATGCATTAACATGTACATTGAAGCGTAGGTTTCCCTTAGCTGGACATCATTCCCAGCCGTAAGCAAATGAAAATAAACCCTCCCACGAATTGTTGGAATTAAAATAAATCAACAATAAGCTAAAGTAGAAGAGAAGTGAGTTAAGATCACCTACCTTGCGGTCGGTCTTGATGTTTGTCTTTCGTCTTCACTTGTTTTCTAACCCAAGCAATCCTAAGCAAGAATCCAACCGTGGATTCAAGCTTAGCAAAGCTAGAATAAGAAATAGCTTGCTTGCTGGAATTTGGAGTGGTAAAGAGGGCTTCTCACCACGAAAATCCTAAGTAAGGGTTCACTTAAGCACCCTAACTTAGCAAAATCAATGGGGAGAATAGAAGAAAGTGAAGAAGAGAATGAGAGAAAAAGGGGAAGGGGGCTTGGACGAACCTCTTCTCTCTTCCTTGGCTTCTCCCTCCTAGCTCCTTGGCTGCAGCAATTTGATAGAATGCTCCAAAATTTCGTCCTCCCCCTTAGTGGCCAAGGGGAGGTTTATATAGAGGAGGAGGTGGGTTCAACCACCTTCTTAACTCACCTTGGGAACTTACTTAAGACCTTGGGGACTTGTAAAATGAGTTAAATAGACTTTAAAGGCTCTAATTGACCATTTCTCAGCCCATTTCCACGAGCTAGGTGGGCTGGGCTAGGTTTGGTCAACTTGGGTTCAGACCTAGGTGACCATTTTGACCAAAATTTTGGACGAAAATGCCCTTACACAGGGTTTTGCCCTTATTTTATACTATTTATTTTTTTTTTGTTTGAAATCGAGCTTATAAGGTTAAAACCTAGTTACTAAGCTCCAAATGCCATTGAATTATGATAATTAAATTTAAATTTTAATAAAATTTAAAAATTTTATCAAATTTGGTTCGAAAAGGGTATTTTCGTCCAAAACTTGATTGAAAATGGATTTCAACTGAATCAAACTTTCACTTGAGAAATTCAATTTAAATTTGGTATTTGATTCAAGCATTTGACAAATTCAAATGTTTATTTGCCTTTCATAAACCATTTTAGGCTTTTTAATCTTAAGTTGACCGCAGAAGGGCAAAATTGTCCAAATTGATCAATTTCTACCAATTGACCAAAGTCAAAGCTCATTTGCAAGTAGTTTGACTTTATTTGAGGTAATTTGATAAATTTGGGTCAAGAAAGCTCTTAATTGAGCTAAATTGTACTTTGACTGAGTTTAGTCAAAGTGGGTTTGGTTCGGTCAAAGTCTATTTTCGTCCATTAATTGGATCATGAGACAGACTTACGTTTTGACTATGTTGAGCCCATTGTGACCGAACCTAGCTGGAATTGGCACCACATTTGAGTGCACCCGGGTCAAACCTACTTGGATTAAGTAGGTTAGGTGAGTTTGACCAGTCTAGTAATTGCTTCCTTGGAAATGATTTTTTCTTTAAGGAGGATCTGGTTAAAGAAGAGAGAGAGACATAAATGTCTCTCTTTTCCTAGGTTTCTCCTTTATTTCTTCTTGAAAATGACTTTTCTTCAATTAATTTGAGAGAAAATATTTATTTATTATTTTTTTTTTGACATGGAGGGGGGCATGGCCCCTGGGGAGGGCTCTTGACCACACGGGCTAGGTGGGGCCCACACGTGGGTCCCACGTAGCATTTTAGACTGAATTAGATCCAATTCTTGGATCTAAGTCAAAATTTGCATTTTGTAATTGGATTTGGATTTCAAATGACATTTGCAATTGAATTTGGACTCGTAATCCTGCATTGGGATTCGTGTATCGGGTTAAATTCACGATTTGAATCTAATTGTTCTTTAGATTCGAAATTGGCTTTGAAATTGCAAATTTTCACAATTCTTTTGTGAAATTTTCACATTGCTTCAAGTTTGATGTGGAAAAATTTGGGGTGTTAACAGATGCCCCTCTTTGTTGTTAAGCAAATTGAATAATTTGCTTAATAGCAAAGATTCACGCACCAAATTTTTGCAAATCGTTTGGAAAATCCATTTTTCAAATGATGTTGAACCATCCTCGCTCGAAGGGAAATGCTAGGCATAGACCTGAAATAAGAAGATCTTTCTCCATCTCATTGGAGACTTTGTAGAGGAATTAATGTTGGTTGAAAAATTTTGTAATTGTGAAAGTTTTTGCATTTGATGCTTTGAGAAATTTGCCTTCGATGCCTTCTAAACCATTGGCAAGTGCTTTTTCTCTTCTTTTACTTAATTTTTCACATACTCTCTTTTGCTTTTGAATTTTGATTTTCTTTTTGAGCCACCCTTCACTCTTGGGAGAAATTCCTCACCACCCCAAAAGCTACTACGGAGTTCCACCGCTTTGGCGGTTTTGTGTAGTTTGCTTTGTGTAATATCAAGTCTATCGGGCTTTCTTCTGAACCCTTGTAACAAGCTTTGGGCCGGTAACTCCTAGACCAGTTGGCCTCAGGGTACCAAATGTAAAACACTCCCCGGGCTTACTTGCTCGAATTCAGAAGGCTTTAGGAGACTTAATATAAGCAAAATGTTCATGGATTGCTTTTTAGCTTCACGGCGTAAGCATAGGTCATATGCCCACCCGCGCCTGCTGAGCTTTGAACCAGAGGAACAACTACACTCACCCCGAGCTCATTGCTCAACTCATTTCGCTTGATAGCTTTTTCTAGCATCTTGCCAAGGTCTTTTAGGTGACAAGACTTTTTCTTATGGCATCTCATGCTAGACCTTTACAAATGCCGATTGTCGGGACCAACATTAATTACTATACATAAGTCCCTCAATGTCTGTGAAATTTCTTGCCTATTTCAAGACGATGCCCTTGCAATTGTCTTCAAGACATGGGTTGAGTTTGAAAATTTTGATGCATTTTTGAAACTTTTCCCTAAGGGATACCATGCCCCTTAGTTGGTTTGAAAATTGTTACAAACGTGCTTATCAAAGCATAACTATTTTGAATTTTTTTTTTTTTTGAATTGCAAATTCAAGTATAGAATTTTTTGAGATGCAAAGCATTAATTGGATCGGGGATTTCAACCCCATCGGCATCAATCAGTCGATAAGAATTGTGAGGTAGAACCTCTTTGACAACATATGGTCCTTCCCAGTTCGGCGCCCATTTTCCTTTGGGTCTACTCCTGAGTGGAACTATGGATCTTAAAACAAGATCATTTACCTGAAATTTTCTTTCAATGACTGATTTGGCATAATGTCGGGCGACTCTCTTACGATAGACTTCGGCATGCTCTGCCGCTTGTAGTCTTTTCTCGTCTAAGAGGTCTAATTGAGTAAGTCTCTTTTTTTGGTATTTGTTAATTGGGAGTTCAATGAGAGCAGCAAATTTCATTGCTGGTTTTTGGACATGTAATGGAAGGACAATTTCCGTTCCATATACTAATTCTGCTGGTGTAGCATTGGTGGGTGTCCGAATTGTGGTTCGATACGCCCAAAGTGCATTGTGCATTTTCTCGTGCCAATCTCGGCCTGTTTCAACTGTCCTTTCTAAGACACGAATCAAAATCTTGTTGGTTGCTTCTGCCTGACCATTACCTTGAGGGTAATATGGGGCAGAAAAGTGATGTTGTATTTTGTGTTTATGACAAAGATTGCGCATTTTCTCATTTTTGAAATGAGTACCGTTATCAGAAACGATATCATGCGGGATGCCAAATCTACACAAAAGATTTTTATGAATGAAGGACACTACGTGTTGTCCTTCGACTGTTTTTAAAGTGATCGCTTCCACCCATTTGGTGAAGTAATCTGTAGCTGCAAGAAAATACCTGTATCCATTTGAGGCAGGTGGATTGATTGGACCGACTACGTCGAAGGCCCACATGGAGAATGGCCATGGTGAGCTGACCGAATGAAGGTACGCTGCTGGAGCATGAATTGATGGTGCATGCAACTGACATTTGATGCATTTCTTGACAAATTGGTGACAGTCTCTTTGCATTGTGGGCCAATAGTACCCTGCTCTGACTATCTGCTTGACGAGGGTCTGATACCCTACATGTCCCCACAAATTCCTTCATGGGCTTCTTGAATGACTTCTAGTGCCTCATTTGCATCGAGACATCTAGCATATTCTGTGCTGAATCCTCTTCTGTATAGGATGTCGGCTAGAATGAAATATCTTGAAGACATGTGTCTCAAAACTCTTTGCTCTTTTCGAGACATTTCTGGTGGAAGTGTTCCAGTTTGGAGAAAATCCTTGATGTTCTGATACCATGGTGTTTCTCTACTTTCTGCTTGCAACACCTGTTCTGGTATGACAAAAGATGGTTGTTCGAGTCTTCCAACTTCAAAAGATCTGATAGATTCTCCAGGTTTGAAGGCAATGGTAGAGCCTAAACTGGCTAAACCGTCTGCTATTGGGTTAAATTCTCTTTTGACATGTAAGAGTTGACATTCCTCGAACTGTCTTAAGAGGGAAGCTGCTAACTCTTGATATGGGATCAATTTTTGATCTTTGACTTGCCAATCTCCATTGACCTGACTGACAGCCAAGAGAGAATCTCCAAAAATGCGAACTCTCTGCACTTTAAATTTGAGCAACATTTTGAGTCCTTGGATTAGGGCCTCGTACTCTGCCATATTATGCGTGCAGGAAAAATTCAATTTGAGAGAGTAAGGAATCATTTCCCTTTCTGGTGTAATGAAAAGTATCCCAATGCCTGCCCCAGCTGTGCTCTTAGATCCATCAAAGTACATCTCCCAAATCGGCTCTGGTTCAGTTGTCAGGATTTGCTCATCTGGAAAATCATCATTTGTTCTAATTTCTTCATATAGAGGAAAATCTGCTAATTGGTCTGCAATGGCTTGCCCCTTGATTGATTTTTGTGACACATATTCCAAATCATATTGCATCAGCAAAACCTGCCACTTTGCTATCCTTCCATTCAGAAATGGCTGTTCGAGGATATATTTGAGTGGATTAAGTTTGGATAAAATTTTAACTTCACAAGCCAATAGATAATGCCTTAATTTTTGACACATCCACACCAAGGCTAAGCAAGTTTTTTCCATGTGCGAGTAGTTCTTTTCATACTGCACAAATGTCTTACTGATGTAATAAATGGCATGTTCTATTCGGCATCCTTCTTCATATTGAGCCAGAAATCCACCACAGGCTGAATCGTTAACTGTGATGTAAAGGAGTAGAGGTTCCCCTAAAATTGGAGGTTTTAAAATTGGTGGGCAAAGAAGATACTTCTTGATCTTTTCGAATGAGGCTTGACATTCATGCCCCCATTCAAATTTGACTCCTTTCCGCAGTAAATGGTTGAAGGGTTCGCATCTCATGGCGAGATTAGATATAAACCTTCTGATTGATTGAATTCTGCCTTGCAAGCTGCGTAGCTCCTTAAGATTTGTTGGGGGTGACATTTCGATGATCGCCTTTGCTTTGGAAGGATCCATCTCGATTCCCTTTTGGCTGACCATAAATCCCAAAAGCTTACCGGATTCCACACCAAATACACATTTTTGTGGATTCAATCTAAGTTTGTATTGTAAGAGTCTATCAAAAACTTGAGAGAGAATGTTGATGTGATTCTCCCTTGTTTTTGACTTAATTAGTAGATCATCTACATATGCATCCATGATTTGATGCATTTGGTCATGAAAAATAGCTGCCATAGCCCTTTGATATGTTGCCCCAGCGTTCTTCAAACCAAATGGCATTACTGTATAGCAGAAGGTACCCCATGGGGTTGTAAATGATGTTTTGGCTTGATCTTGAGCTGCCAACTTAATTTGGTTATAACCAGAATATCCATCCATAAAGGAGAACATAGCGTGACCTGCGGTACTGTCTACCAACAAGTCAATGTTTGGAAGTGGGTAGTCATCCTTTGGTGTAGCCTTATTCAAATCTCTGAAATCGATGCAGAGCCGAATTTTGTCATTTTTCTTTGGGACTACCACAATGTTTGCTAACCATTCAGGATAGTCGATTGTTCGGATGAACCCTGCCTTTAGTAGGTCTTCCAGGCCTTCCTTAACTTGCCCCTCAAGACGAGGGTCTAGTTTCCTCAACTTTTGTTTGATTGGCTTGCATTCTGGTTTCAATGGTAGTCGATGCTCGACTAATTTTGTATCAAGTCCTGGCATGTCCTCATAAGTCCACGCAAAGGCTTCTTGATGCTTTTTGAGGAAATCTATCAACTCTTTTCTTTCTTCTGCTGAGAGACTTGTTCCAATTTGCAAAATCTTTGGACTCTCTTCCGTGCCAATGTTAATTTCCTCAATCGGATCATTAATCAGAGGTGACGGTTGATCTTGCTTTCTCATTTGGATGAACTCTGGACATTCGGCCTCTGTGAGTTCTGGATTTATCTCCTTAAAAGCTTTTGATGTTTGATCCTCAAATGCCATCCTAAAGATTGTAAAGAAGTTAGATGAAATTTGAGACATTGTATATGGAAGTAATTTGCATTTGTCATTGTATTTTGAAGGTATTACAAAATGAAGACACTTGGTCTATTTGAGTACAATGACGACAAAATGACAAAATGATGGCGGATTTGTTGATTCAAATTGATGGTGAACATCTGCCTATGGTATTGCTCTTGACGAAAGGTACTGGCTTGAATTCTTCCTCAACATCCACTTTTTCATAGCTTTGGCACCCCAAGGCTTGAGTGCCTCGTTGTCCTGTCAAGGTAACTGGTTCCAAGATTCCATTTTCATGTTTGCCAAGGCCAGTAAATGGCTGGTAGCCATGGCGTATGAGTAAATCCAATCCTTTCTCATTCTGGCAGAATTTCTTGAACAACGGATGACTTTTGTAACTTGTTTCAAGTTTGGTACCCCTTTTCACCCATACCTGTTTCTTTGGTTTCTGAATGACCAACCTGCTAAGACTTTGAGATATTTCTTCTTCTTTGCAGACTCGAATACTGGGTACCTCAATTGTATATGTTGGTACCGGAATCATTGGGTGTACAAGCCGACTTTCCCTATCCTCTGCATAGATGGTTATAGAATTCCCGTTGTAAGTCCATTTGACACACTGATGTAGAGTGGAGGGAACTGCATTGGTAGCATGGATCCATGGCCTGCCAAGCAACAAGTTGAAGGAGGGTTCTATATCCACCACATGAAATAAAACCCGATGATACGTCTCAGAAATATTCAAATCCAGACATATGCATCCTAGGCATGGTTGTCCTGTCCCGTCATATCCATGGATGAAAATTTGGATGGAGTATAGTCAGCCTGTCTTATACCCAACTCACGAGCTGTTTGTTGTGGACAGATGTTCAGGCTTGCTCCACCATCAATTAAAACGTGGGAGACTCTGGTGCCCCTTGTCTCTATCACTATGTGCAAGGCGTCATTGTGCGATGCACCTCCAGTTGGTAGATCTTTATCAGAGAATATGATCGGACTATTTTCACATAATTCAAAAGCCCATTCATTCCCCCTGTTAGGGCTAAACCCTCCCTTCTTGACTTCAGGTAAGGGGTCCAATTCATTGAAAATGGATTCCAATGGTTCAGGGTCGCACACTTGTGACTTCTGATCAATCTCTGTCAGATGGTCTTGTTTAACCAGTCCGGTTTGTGCATTGATGGATCCTTTATCATGTTTGAAAAGCAATCCAAAGAAATCCAGGGACGCTGTATCCCTTTTGTTTGTCACCATAATTTGACGACCTGTTGAAAATCTGACCATCGAAACTATTCCTTTGCCATGTTTAGGAAAAGGATTCTGAGAATGTCCGGCTGTTCACTGACCTCTTTGATTATTTCTTTGTCAACTGCATCTTGCACAATATTTTTAAGTACAAGGCAGTCTTCTGTATCATGTCCTGGAGCGCGATGAAATTGCAGAATTGCTCTTTGTTTTTTCCCCATCATTGGTGGGGGGTTGGAGACTTTTGGGAGAAACAGAGTACCTCTTTCGATAGCATATGCATGACCTCTTCATAACTTTGTTGTAATGGGGTAAATTTCTATCGTACCCCCATCCAGGATGTTTGTTTTTGGTGCCATACTACTGCCACTAGCTTTGTCCATTACCCCTTTATTCTTAGGATATTCGGACTTTTCTTTCTTGAAGGCTGCAGCGTTGGCCACGATGTTGGCTGGAGCATTCTGACTTCTGCTATTCTTTTTGTATCTTCCCTTACTTTTACCGGGATGACAGCATCAAAAGCTCCATTCTCAATTCCTGCTTCAATGCATTCTGCCCTCTCAGTGAGATCGATGAAAGACTTGATTGGAGCATTGGAAATGAGGCTCCTTAATGGTTGTGTCAAATTGTTTACGATCAATCCCAGTGCATGGGATTGAGAGATTGGGTCTCTCATCTTGTTGCAAGAAGACCTCCACCTCTGAATAAAATCTCTCACCTTTTCACCTGGCCTCTGTTTTAGATAGCATAATGTGGTGATCGTTGGTGCAGTTTCAACGTTTTGAATGAACCTTTCGATGAAAAGGTTGATTAACATGTCAAAATTTTTCAATTCCACTGGGTTGATGTGTTCCCGATACCATTGTGCTGCAATTCCTTCTAGGCTTCTAGGGAAACATCGAAAGAGGGCCCTATGATTGTGGCGGAATTTGTAGCATTCAGCAAAGAACATGGCCAAATGTGCCTTTGGGTCTCCATGGCCATCAAATTTGATAAATTTCTTGGGCAAGTTTTTTATGTGTTTGTCATTTTCGAAGCTTTCGTAGAAATCTTCGCAAGTGAAATTCCTCTTGTTCTTGCCTTTAAGTTGTACTGCATTTAACTTTTTTCAACTTCCTGGATTTTTGTTTTCCAGGATTCTCCCTTCTTCTTTTTCTTGGGAGTTTTCGGTTCTTCCTCACTACTAGATTCTGTTGTAGCGTCTTCAGAAGAGTCTGAACTGCTTGATGAGTACTTTCTGTTTTCTTCCCTTTCTTTTTGGCTTTTTCTGCCTGCGCTTGTTCTTCATTGAACATGATCATGTATTTCCGAATCTTCTGTATTCCTCAAATTCTGGGTCATTTATTTCCAGCTTGGGAGGTGTTTCTGAGGAGGATTCTTCTCCCCTGTCTCCTATAAAAGGTTGATCAAGCTCCATTTCACTCCTTCTCCTGCTTTGGCTTCTGGTTTCAACCATAAAGCGGATGTTCACCTTGCAAGAAGAAAAATTGAAAATGTTAGGATGTGAATTGATGAGAGTGACAAATTTTGATTACATATTAAAAGAAAGATGAGAATGACAAAACTTGACAAAGTTTAACATAACTTGACAAAACTTGACAAATTTTGGCTTAATGACAATGAACTAGACATGACAATCTAGGACAGAAGGATAGATGGGCGAACTTCATCCCACCATTTTACATATTCGGGACCCATTCCTGGACCAAGGACAAGATACAAGTGAGCAAATGATTCCCAACGTTGCTGGGCATAGGTGTATATCCCGGACCACTCTTCAGTGTCTAGTTCACACTCACAATGGCTCCTTCCGACTCAATTGGATATGCCTTCCTCTGACGCAGTGAGAATTGCCTGAGGCAACGCTCCGGATGATATTCAATTATGAAAAACGGTCCCAATAGAAGACTTCCTCTGACTGGGTTGTAAGTGTATCTTGACTTGATGACCTCTCGATCAAAGAAGTCCCAAATGATGGTGGAGTCATCAACTTCCTCCATCTTTCTGCGGTAGTGCTCCATACTAGATAACTGACCGTCTGTGTTTTGAAAATGACATGATTGTGGCCCCACATGTTTGTAGAACCATGCTTGCAGTGCAAAGACACATCCTTCTATCGAGTCTGCATCTCCAATTGAAAATTTGGCCAACCCTCTGTAAAGGAATGCCAAG
>NC_045140.1:28448150-28453432 GCF_008831285.2 Nymphaea colorata | reverse complement strand
CTTGCTGAAATCGTCGGTCTCTTTCTTCCTTGGTGATGTAAGTGACCTTGCGTGAGGGATGTTGGGGTGGGGGTAGCCTTCTTCTTGAAGTTCGCTTTGGAGTGAATGAGGGTTCTGGCCCGATGTGGGTCATACCCTTTTGCATCCTTCCTTATGGCACGTTTAAGCTCCATTTTCTCTTCTTTATCCCTAGCCACCTTCATGCAAATTCGAAGTCTCTTGACTCTGCGTTTGAACGGCTAGACGGATTTCTGGTTGTAATCCAGCAATAAAGGCCCCCACGAGGGTATCTTCATTCCAGTCCTCCACGAGACATGACAACCTCTCAAACTGATCTTGGTATTCAAGCACCGTCCCGTTTGTTTAAGGCTGTTAACTGAACATTGAAGTCGCGTTGGCTGGCCCTCTCAAACCTCTCTATCAAACCGGCTCTAAACTGGTCCCATCCTTGGTTTGGCGTCTTCCTCATGTATATTGATACCAATGAAGGCATTGTCCTCAAAATACATCATAGCTCGGTCGATTTTCTGTTCATGGGCGACTCGTTGGCATTGGAAATACTTCTCAACCTTGCATACCCAATCACGAACTTTGGTCCCATTGAACGTCGGGCATTCCATGCGGGGAAGAGGCAAGGGTGCCTCATCACGTGGTCTCTCTTGTCTGCCCCTTCGCATCATTCCTCTACGTGGGAGCTGCCCTCGCACGTAAGGATAGCCTCCATCATCGTAGAAGCCTTCCTCGTCTTCTTCTAGTTCATCCGACTCGGTATGTGGTTCATGGCGTCCTCTCCTCTCGGGCTGGGGTCTTAGTGGCCTAACTACCCCTTGTCTTTGCTCATGACCCACTTCTCCAGCTGGCCTAGGAAGAGGATGGAATGTATTTCTGTTTTCCTCCCCTCGTGGTGAAGGCCGACCCTCTCCTACAAGAGTGGTTCCTCCACTAGGTGCTCCCGTGGCTTGTGAGATGAGTTGTTGAAGCCCTTTTAGTAAATCCGGGACACTTAGGGGTTGGTTTCTTTAGGTCTCTCTTGAGAAGTGCTGGGTGAGTTCGGACGGGCAGGTAGGGGAATAGGGCCCGGGCCATGTACCGAGGCCCCTTGTGATCTCCTTTCAATGCGATCCAACCTCTCACTTTGGGCTCTCATTTCTTCTTGGTTATGGGCTAATTGCTCATGTATGATTTGAGTTTCTTTCATGAATGCCGCCTGCTGGGCTGTAAGCTGCTGTATAGACGTTATTAAAGTGCTTAAATCAGCTGAAGGAAGTGCGAGATGAGGTTCTACATGAGCTGCGGTGGTTCCTTCCTCAACTATTTCGGTTTCCTCAACTTCTCTAACCGGCTGCTTCTCCTTGCGCCCCATGACTGGGATGAACCCTCTATTCAAGACCGAATTTCAGAAGATTAAGCTGCTCAAACCGTAACTCTTTGCAGCCTTAGCTGACCAAATCTGAACAAGAAAACGCACTAAGCCGCTCTGATACCAAACTGTTACATCCGCCCTTGTAGCGCCTCAAAGCCGCCGACGAACGTAACCTCCCAAGACCTCTTAGTGGTAATGTAGCTGGCCCAAGATTGGCCTTACAAAATTTCAACCCCGGCTGGACACAATCCCAGCTCAAATGCCCTTGGGTAAGGATACAAGGAATGGTTTATCCCCTCGCTAGCTAGGTCTGAACCTATTACAACAATGTGGGTTCGAGGCCTTACAAGCGTAGCGTACAACATGAACTCATTCCTCACTCATTCCAGCATTCAACACATTCATCAAACCACGCATACAATCCTTAGGACGTGCAAACCATCACCATGCACCCTAGGAAGGTCCGTAGTCCGGGTTCGTGTCCTTAGCTAACGAGCTTTGGAGGTAACCCAAGCACTACACGCCCGGAGGCAAGGCTGAAAACAAGTGCACCCGCCCTCGAATCTATAGGGTGATTCGGGTGCCTACCTGGCTGAAGCTAGTTCAGCAAGCGACCAAGGGCAAAGGCCAAAGCCCCTTGGTAATCAGCACGTCGGTCTTCGCAAGCGAGGCGCCCGTTCAAGTTGGTCTCTCCTCCTTGCTCAAGACGTAGACAGCATAGTTACTGTTTTGTAATTCAGCAACTTAAAACGGGAGAAGGGATTGCACTTAGCTGGAAATGATGGAACCCCTAGTGCTGTGATGAAGTAGGGGGAAGCTAGCGCTGACAAGGTGACAGCGTACACCCTTCTTCTCCCGGGATCAGCTCAGCACACGGTTGTTGGACTGCTCCTCCTTCTCAGCAATACACTCCAGAAAATGAATAGAGAAGGTTACTGTCGAAATTAGCAAGGAAACGGAGTATTTCCAAGCATCGTTAGGAGACTTCACCGTGAGAACATTTTACCCCTGTTCGTTGCTGAGTTTAGGGGGATGCAAGCGCCGCTTAGCCCGGCGTAAGCTATGTCTCCTAACAGGTGTAGCTGCAATCGATTAGGCCCTGCTGTCCGCAACACCTTCCACCGTTGGGCTACAATGCACTTCAAACAAGGGCGAGCAAATCACTGACAAAGGCAAAGATTAAGAGCAGTATTTCGAAGGTGGAGAGGCGTCACCAGATTGAGGATTAAACCCCTGGAGCTAGACGATGAAGGGGTGAGGCAAGCTTCGATTGACGCCGAAGCACGCGCGCTGTCCTGGACAGCTCAAGCTCCCTGGTTCTCTGGTGAAGGTTCTGGATTCTCAGGCTTTGCCGATCTTCCACAAATCATTAAAAATCATCCACAGCTCGGATTGGGCTGAAATTTGGTGGGTAGCTGCCTCTGATGATTATGAAGGGACGCTCCAAAAATCACTGCAATCGGAGCCCTCTAAGGTCAAGTCGTTGAAGGCTGAAGGCGCCGAACTGTCACAGTCAACAGGCTCTGTTCAGGAACAGAACAGAACGCAGGCGAGTTCCAGAGTAGTCCGTCTTCAAAAATTCATTCCCGTTGATCCAGACACCCAAAAATCCTGAAATTTGGTTTGAAGGGAGCTGACACACCAAGGTTTGGACGCCCAGAAGATTGGGCCCAAACAAGACCTCCTTGGGCAAGACGTTGAGCAGTTTTGGAGCTGGACGCCGCAAGGTGGAGCTCTGTTCAGGACGACAGGAAATGGTTCAGACAGCTTCGGCTTCAGATCTTCGTTCCAGTCATTTCCTTCGTCCAATGAATGCCAGATTTCACCGGGAGACTCCTAAGACACCAAGGAAGGAACTCCCAAGAGGCCCGGCTCAGATTCGCTCTCAGGTGATAGCTCCTGGAAGGCACGCGACGCTGCAGCAGTGTTCATCCACTCAGGCGGGTGCAGGAAGGATTCCAGAGCTTCAATCGATTCTCCGGGTGATCATTCTCAATCAAAACGTTAATCCAAGCATTAGATATCAGGAATAGAGCAAGAACAACAGATTAGAACGAAGGAGGATAGTCAGATCACCGGATTTGGTGGTTTTCCCCAAATTCTAGTGAAGATGGGGGCGCTGCCGCCGTTCGGGCGGAGATTACAGACTTCCACCGCCGTTCTTTTTCAGATTCAGGCCGTCGATCATATCTCAGTCATCCGACGTCGGATTTTGGGCCTCCTTAGCTTGAAATGTGCGTAAGGAAGTTAGGAAGGCAACCACAGTGGCCGATCGTCGAGATTGTACACCATTTTCTTCAGATTTGCAGGTTTCCAGGGACTGGTCGGCGGCAAAATTGGGGGAAACAGTCCAGGCTATTCAAACTGCGATATCTCCCTCATTTCTTGTCGGATTTGGCTCATTCCGGGTTCATTGGTTTCGTATTGATGAGGGGAAAGTCACAGAAGCGTCGGATCATCAAAACCCCCTCTGTATTTCTTCAGATTCGCGTTTTGTCAGGGTTCAGGGACTGTTTTACAGAAACCGGTTGAAGGCTATTCCGTTTTTCGTTTTCCTTCCGATTCCTTTGCGTTTCTCCTCGATTTCTCGCAGCAATAACATTACAGAAGCAAGAGTAAACACATGCTACAGAAATCGCTTAGTCTCCCATCGATTTGAATCCCTGCTCACAGTGTTAGACGAACGGAAGGATTCCGCCCGAATGCGCTGCTCACAGTCGTTAAAACCGATCGAACGACTCTTCAATCCAGCGACAATCGCCCGAGCTACCTTCGGTGGATTCCAAACGAGTTAGAAGCACCTCCGGCGTCAGCAGCGTTAGAGCCACCTTCTGGAACGAACGGACAACGAGAGGAAGCCGTCGGAGATCAAGGCTTACCTCTTGAAGACCGCCGGATGTCGTTTTCAGCAGGGAAGGCGTTGCTGAAACCAGCGCAGCCACATCCGCTGCTCTCCCTTGACGAACGCAGCCTCACAGCAGCTCCGTGGTCGAGCTACCAGCACTCCGATCGTCTTCTCCACGGTTCCGGCCTGGGGCTTCACAGAACCTCCGTTTTCAGCAAATGGGAGAGGAAGAACTCGCAGCCGAGCGTCCGGTGCTGGCCTCCGGCGCCAGCCCTCTGGTTGCTCGTCTTTCCGACCGCACTCCGGCGTCTTCTCCGGCCTAAGGCTTCTCAGAGATGAAGGGAGTTGCAGGTTTTGGGAGGGCAAGCATGGCAAACGCCCATGGTGACAAGCTCTCACACGAGAGAGAAGAAAACCCAATTCTATTATGTCAAAAAACTTAGGGTAAAAGTTCCATCACTTAGCTTATAAAGGCTAAGTGACTCGGGACGCCCCTGAACCGTCCCGGTACAAGAGCAAAAGCTGAAATAAAACATGTACAAAGTGAATCGGTACGGCCGAGACGGCCTACCAACAAGACTCCAACTCGGGTCTCTCTTCCGCTCCTGGGTGCTGCCTCGGTGCCTCGCCTGGGTCCTAACCCACTTCGTCTAGACTCGGTCTAGTCGGCCTTCGTATCTGCCCGTCTCAGTTTCCTGGACTGTCTCTGTTCCGGACGCCAGGACATCCTCTGTGCCTGTCCTGTGGCTGTCCGTCCTGTCTGTCAGCTCTGTCTCTGTCCTGAACGCCTGAACGACCCCTGTTCCTGTCCAGTCCGTGCGTCCTCCGTTTGACAGTCTAGAACTCGTCAGTCTCTGTCCAGAACACCCTGTCTCCATGTAGTGTCCAGCAAGCTGAGCCCCGCATGCTAAGTCCCGCCCACTCCGCTCGAGTACGTCTGACTTGGCTTGGGTGGGCAGAGTGGTCTCACCGTGTCCAAGCGCTATAGCATGAAGTCCTCCAATCGACGGGCTAGCCTCACTCTGATCAAGTGCACGGGCTGAGTGTGGGGCTGTCATCTCGTCAACCTCCCTT